>NC_085030.1:8714869-9014869 GCF_963692335.1 Osmerus eperlanus | reverse complement strand
GTCAGCACTGTGACTGTGGCCTGGGTCAGCACTGTGACTGTGGCCTGGGTCAGCACTGTGACTGTGGCCTTGGTCAGCACTGTGACTGTGGCCTGGGTCAGCACTGTGACTGTGGCCTGGGTCAGCGCTGTGACTGTGGCCTGGGTCAGCACTGTGACTGTGGCCTGGGTCAGCACTGTGACTGCACAGCCCTGTCACTGGAACTACACTATCTAAACAGTCCTTCGGTATCAACACAATTCAACACAGGCCATAATAGGACCTAACTTCTGAAGACGATTTTATGAAGATTTTAATGGCTCACCCCACACTTCCCATAAACAGTTAAATGTCACGTTAGGTTTATGTTTTAGGGGACTTTTCAACATAACGCTGGGAACAGCATGCCCATGATGTTGAGATATATTACCAAGGTATGGCATGTGGCAGGGGTGTCACCCCCTCTAGAGAGGGTGGGTAACCCCAATCAGTCATCAGCGACCCGCTGCTGTCAACCGGTCTTAACGGCACCATAACCTTCCCCCAGTGGGGCACTGGCTGAGCAGGCAGAACCTGGAGCAGGTTGTTCTAATTATGGGCCCATAGCTCCCCTGGCAGGGAATATACAGCTTGATTTACTGCTCCCCATGGCGAGGAACTCTAATGTAGGCTCACTTACCCGATGGCCTCTGTCTCTGTTTCTCTCCTTCCCACTCTCTCCTTCTCTCTCCTTCTGTCTGTGCTCCAGGTAAAACCCTGGGTCATGGAGCATTTGGGAAAGTGGTGGAAGCCTCCGCGTTTGGGATCGACAAGCTCTCTACCTGCAAGACTGTGGCCGTCAAAATGCTTAAAGGTACACTATGTGCAATGAAGGTTATCGTTCCTAAGCATATGCACATCACTTAGAGTAGAAAGATGAATGATTACCCAAAGTTCTCAAACTCCCACCTGGAGAATAACAGTTATGATACTAGTCTACCTACACAGGCCAACAGACAGGCCAACGTAAAACAAACAAACATATATTCTCAGTTCAACAGAGGTCAAACAGCTATCTGCCATTTCAGCAGATGATTCTGTTTCTTGTGCATAAAGAACCCCAGAGCCCCATGTGCCTGTAATTAGCATTAGCATAAGGGGACCATTGATTTCAAGTGAAGCATTCGAGGGCTGTTCCCCCACACACACTTTGTTTTGGAGGAAGAAGCTGAGACCTTCATGTCCTTGGCGAGCGTGCTAGTGTTCAAGTAGGAGAGAACAGCACTGCAGTGTGCCAACGCTCGCCTGGTGATGCTAAGGTCCAAATTAGGAAATGAATCAATATGACCTTATGAAGTATCAACAAGAACATAAGTATATTCATTTTCATGAATAGTAAAAAATGTGAACGTTGATTTTCATGGGAGGCACAAACAACTGGAAACTTCTGTACGTGCGTGAATTATTGTAGCCGTGATTTACGACCACATTCCGGACCATTCTGAATCTGGCCCAACATATTTATCATATCAGTATGGAAACAGTGAGGATCCAGGCAGGAGAAACAGAAAGACCCTCTGGAAGTACATGAAAACCAGCTCTGGCGGATCAGACTGGGTGGTTTCTCTCTTCTCCTCTTTGGGTTGACATGGTCAAACTAACTTTACCCTGCGCTCTGCAGGAGATATGAACCACAGAGTAATGAGCCATCGTCATGATGATTCCACTGTGATGTATCTGCACTGGGAGGATAAATCACACTCTTGGCTGGATATTTCCAGCAGTGTCACGTCAACCCCCCCTGTCCATCCCTACTTCCCCACCCCCCTCCATTAATCACAGAGACGCTGCTTCTCTGGACTCCTCCACTCAGGTCAGACATAATGGGAAGCAGTTCTCCACCTCAGACCCACCATATGGTGAGAGGTTCTAGAAAAGGCTCAGGCTGCTGGGGTGATGAGCCGCTAAACCACCTACTGTTTCAGACATGGAAAAATCTAACTTTATTCCCAACGGTTAATCATTTATCACCTAACATCAGCTCGTCGTCTTGTAGGTTTATCATTAAATCGCAAGTTAATGTAAGTCCAATGACATTCAGCTAATGCTACATGCAAGAAAGTGAGTTATTGCATGATAACAATGCTATTTCATAAACAGAGTTCCCCCAAATAGCTTTCCAGATCACCAAAGAGACAAGAATGTGACACAGGCGCATAGTTAACACTAGAATACCACCTCCTTTCCTGTGCTTGCTTGGTTCTTGGAGGGAGATGTTGAGAGAATTATGGTTACCCATTAATCTTTAAGGATGCCCCTCCTACAAGCGATGAGTCACTTTGATGCTCTCAGGCTGCAGAAACGTATTTTTGTTACTAAAAAAGCAAGACTTGTGCTTCATGACCTCATGGATTTGGTGTTGTCTATTCTGGGGGACAATGTTGACAGCTATTTAAATATTGACTCCACATGTGTATAGCTATGTTTATTTAATGTTTCATGGTTTGATGTGTAATGTATGGGTGGTGCCCCCTGCTCAGAGAGAACCTATGTTTCCATATTGATTCATTCTTTACATACTGTTATCTCTGCATACCATCTTAATCCTGAACATTGGATTTTCTTATTTACATCATCTTATTTTTTCAATGGAAACATCTTGCAATCGTCATACAATATCAAAAAACTATGTGAAAATCTGTTTTTCTTAAATGTTGTTTGTATTCTGAACTTCATTGAACAGACATCAGTTTGACTTATCTTAAACTAACCAGAGGGGATTAGTAGATAATTCGATTTAAATTCCATAAATATAGCCATGTTTTTAAATTGTGAATATTATGCCCACATGCCATATTAGTTCTCTTCATGATCGGTGTGTGTGTTAACATGTGTGTGTGTGTGTGTGTGTGTGTTTGTGTGAATGTGTGTGTGTGTGTATATTGAAACAGGCGGAGCTACCACCAATGAGCGCAAAGCTTTGATGTCAGAGCTAAAGATCCTAATCCACATTGGTCATCACCTAAATGTAGTCAATCTTCTTGGAGCCTGCACCAAGCCTGGTGGTAAGCAGGTTTAAACCATGACATTAAGTTTTCATATTAAACATAGAACTACACACTTTGTACTATACACACAAGTGAAACCCAGGTGAACCTATAGACCGAATTTAACACAAACATATCAATAAAGATTTTCATTTGAAATGGTTGCAGACAATGCTTACTCTTAGTTGGGGAACAAACCCATCAAACATCTAAGTAAGCTCTGTTATTCAAGTCAAGCATGTTGGTTGCCTCGGAGATGACTCTGTGCTGACAGTGTCCTGTGTTTGTAGGTCCACTGATGATGATAGTTGAGTTCTGCAAGTATGGAAATCTGTCAAACTACTTAAGAAGCAAGAGAGCTGATTTCATTGTCTACAAGGTAAATACATGGGTTCGAGTAGCCAAGGCTGTTGACTGGCATTTTGTCATACAATGTTTTCAAGTCGGCTTTTCATCCATCCTGGAAAACCCCAGAATGTCAGCAATATTATTTCTGAATATGTCAGCTTCATTTCTTCTGAGCACCTGTTTGTGTGTGTGTGTGTGTGTGTGTCAGAGCCAGGATGGTAAGGTTATGACGTCAGGATCGGGCTGTGACCTGAGCGAGCTCATCAAGCGGCGCCTGGAGAGTGTAGCCAGCACTGGGAGCTCAGCCAGCTCCGGCTTCATCGAAGATAAGAGCTACTGTGACTCGGAGGAGGAGGAGGAAGGTAAAGGGCCCCGCTGGGTTCCTTCCCCTCCCCATTCAGCCCCCCATCACCCCCCTTCACTCCACTCTTCCTCCTCCTCCTCTCTACTCCTTCCTTCTCCCTACTTCCTTCCTCGCTTCCCCCTCTCCCTCCACGTATCCCCTTCTCCCTCACCCCCACTCTCATCCTTCCTCCACAACATCCTCTCTCCTCATCTTGGCCCCCATCCTCCCCCTTCTACTCCCAGTCCCTTCCCCCCCTTACACACCACCTTCCAACCTTCCCTTCAAATGTCTTTTCCGCCCCCAGCCTTCTCCCCACCTCTACACCCCACCCCCCAACTGCCCCTCGTCCTCCCCGCCCCTCTCACCTTTGCCCCGTCCTACCCTCCCTCCCCTTCGCACCTCTGAACCTCCCTCCCCCTGACTCCCATTGTGTTCTAGCCTGTGTTCTGGCCGTGTCTGATGTGACGTTTCCTGCTCACCAGCACAATCACTGGGGCAGCAGAGAGCACTGTCACCCACTGAGCCAGGCCTGTGTTTATATCCTGCCTGGCCCAGACCTGCCTGTTTGTCAGCTCCCACTCCTGGCCATCTCCAGCCTGACGAGGTGTTATTTCTGGTGGGATCAGATGTTTACTCAGGTGGGGCTGGTGGAAGGACTCCTCTGTGTTCCTCCACCCAGACCCCCCACTGACCCACCGCACTGATATCGCACGTCTCACCTCCGAGAGGAAAAAAAACACCAAGCAACCCCGGGTTGTTTTTTTCCTTCCTGTGTTTAAAGGATGTTTTTAAGAGAGTCTGTAGGTGGATGGATGTACGTGACAGAGTGCATCACATTGATGGTGTACAATATTACTGTCAGGGTTTTAGTAAAGGAAATACACAGAGGGATGGGCTACATGTTCCTATATTTAAGAAGGGCTTTTATAGTGCTTGCTTGGAAGCGTTAGACTGTGATAAATCATGTTTATGAAAACAAGAGGGTGTGTCATGGCCGTTTTCTGCTGTCTGCCCCCAGAGCATGAAGACCTGTACAAAAGAGTCCTGACACTGGAGGATCTGATTTGTTACAGTTTTCAAGTTGCAAAAGGCATGGAGTTCTTGGCTTCGCGCAAGGTATGCAGTTTTTCCAGACAATTACTGTTTCAAAGTCAGTCTGTAAAACACTCAGATACATTGAATGATATTTATTGTGTATTATTTAAGCAGTTGTTCTTTTTTAACATTTTGACAGTTGTAGGATTATTAAATCCCATATCACAGGAAGAACCTTTGACCATATAAGTCATATCCGTGTAGAACTCATTCATGTTTCTGGTGTGCTAATGAGCCTTGGGAGAGCGGATGGAGTTAATTCGGCTTTGAGTCCATTGTTGTGTAGGCGCCATAAGCCAAGATATGAAACACATCGTATCGTTCTGTAGCATAACTGATGACTGGGCCATGTGTGTAATGGTCTTAGCTACCTCACTTGTAACAATGGGGCTCAGGAAGGATCTGGGTAGAGCACCATGAACTCGTAACTTGAATCCTCAGACGTCAACCCTGATTACACTGGATGTTTGTAATCCTTTCATCAGTGTATCCACCGTGATCTGGCGGCCAGAAACATCCTACTGTCTGAGAACAACGTCGTGAAGATATGTGACTTTGGGCTGGCCAGAGACATCTACAAAGACCCCGACTATGTGCGCAAAGGAGATGTAAGTGTCTGTTCTAAAAAGCTAGAAAGCAACCAAGTTAATGATTTGGTTGTCAGTCACTGTCTGAGTGTTAATAGAGAGAGCATATTCAGCTTGACAAGCACATAACAGCCTGCTACCACTGACTTGGCAAAAACAATACAGCAGTCTGAATAAATTCATTAGTTCTGGGAAGCCCCAGAGTTTCTGGGCAGGTCAGTGTGTTTGTATGAATACTAAAGTGGAGGTCCCTGCATAGTGCATTGTGTGGTAGTTAAACCTCATCCGAACGTGTCGGTCCTCACACAGCCCAGCTGACTGGCGTCAGGAATGCCAGGCTGGTTAGTGATGTGTGTTGGGGAGAGACGCCACTCACACAGGTGAGACCAGATACAGGTATAAAAGAGGTGTCATCTCCCTCCACCCTACAGGCCAGACTGCCCCTTAAGTGGATGGCGCCAGAGGCCATCTTTGACAAGATCTACACCACGCAGAGCGACGTGTGGTCCTTTGGAGTACTTATGTGGGAGATCTTCTCTCTGGGTAAGTCGGAACATGGTCATTCCTCCCCTGACCGCTGTCTTGATTTAACTCTGTTGACCTCCCATTCTACCTCACTGACCTCAAATGGGCTCTCTCTTTACTCAGACCATTAGTGGACTTAATGAGCGTGAATAAACATCTGGGTAGGGTTCTTCTCCTTTGGCTCCATATACGTTCTCCATTTTAAGCACCGTCCAATCGGAGTGTTAAGGAGAGCTCTCTCTTGAAAGTTCAGTGTAGAGATGTAGTGCTTGGTTAGCTAATAGCCCCCTCAGCTAAAGGCTCCTCCAGATGCCCTGGCTGATAGCTGGCTTTTGCCATGTCGTAATTGAGTCTTGGGGACAGAGCGAGCTCATGTTGTCCACATGACAAAACTATTTCCATTGCCCAGTGCAAAAAACTTGAGGGAACTTCAAGTGGGAGTTTTATCACAGACAAGGACCGTTAAAAAGAAAGAATACCTCCCATTTAAAGCTGACAGTTTCTCCCCCGGCCAGCAATGCAAAGACTTGTAACCAAGCAGCCTATCAATGTAAATGTTTGCCCCCCACTGTGAAACCGCTGCAACCTTCAAGGCGGCTTTGTACGTTGGCCTATGACAGGCTATGCAGCGTGCAGTGGCCCCAACCAAGCATTTCTATAGCAAGACTCAGCATGACATATTGTGTGTCCCTGTGTCCCCGTAGGAAGCAGGAACACTGTCACGAGTGAACGTTCAAAGGAAAGAGCCTTGGATTGATTCAGGGGTTTAGGTTTGTTTGTACTCAACTTGAACTGCTGCCACAGAGCTGAGTAATCCACTGTACAGTTAAAAGTGTGAAATTGAACGTTCTTCAAGACGCGAGGCACAACTTTTCACACGCTCTCCGTTTTCCAGTTTCTTTCCTTGTCTTTGTCCGTCCTGTGAGCGCACTTCTGCACACACAAGCGCCCACACATGGACAAAGTCCAGAGACAGTGTTGCGTTCAGCCTCACAGCTCTCGCTCTCACATCTGGGCGACGTTAACTCACAAAGATAAATTAGGAAATGGAGTGAGCAGGAAAAAAAAACGTCAAACAGTGAGCGTGGTAACTGGAGTGTTGGGAGGTCAAGAGTTTGCGTCAGTCCCAAGGCGCCTGCCTGCTTATGCAGATTGTGATGTGAACATCAAAAAACTTTTGTCTTGGGGTTTCTATTTCCCTGCCTTGTTAGTTTAGGCGCCATAACCTAAACTCCACCCTGTTATTCATTTCTGACATCAGTCACAATTCACAGCCGTCAGCATATTTGTAATGAGCATCTAAAGTGGAGGCAGAAATGAAATCATGAAATAGATCATTCTAGTTGATGTCATGCGTCGAAGACTCATTGTTTATACATACAGCACAAAGTACAAGGAAGCATTAACTGCTATCTGATACCCTGTCTGGTATCCCAGACGGGTACATGAAAATATTGTTTCATGAGTCAGGACTTTTTATGGATTACATAGCGTATGTAATATTTTTCCAAACCCAACTGTTATGAACTAGTGATACAGGTTGGCTTAATATCTGTCTGTCTATTGAGATGTTTCTATATGGCTGATAAACCCTGCCCCTTTAGGGGATTTTTCTCCTCTAATCTCCTTGAAGAACCAAAGCCTTCCTGAATGGCAGATGGAAGTGTCTGATAACCTTGTCTGTTCTTTTTCTTCCTTTATCCCTCTCTCTCACACTGTCTCTCTCTTTCTCCCTCTCTCTCTCTCTCTCTCTCTCCCTCTCACTCTCTCACACTCTCTCCCTCTCTCTCTCTCTCTCTCTCTCTCTACCTCTCTCCCTCTCACTCTCTCTTTCTCCCTTTCTCTCTCTCTCTCTCTCTCTCTCTCTCTCTCTCTCTCTGTCTCTCTCCCTCTCACTCTCTCTTTCTCCCTTTCTCTCTCTTTCCCTCTCTCTCACTCACTCTGCCTCCCTCTCTCCCTCTCTCTCTCTCTCTCTCTCCCTCTCATTCTGTGCTCTTATTTTACTCTTTCACACTCTCTCTCTGTCTCTCTCTCTCCCCCCCCTCCAGGTGCCTCTCCGTACCCTGGCCTCCAGATAGATGAGGAGTTCTGCTGCAGACTGAAGGACGGCACCAGGATGAGAGCCCCAGAGTACTCCTCCTCTGAGATGTAGGGGTCAACTCCAATAGAACTCTCCATCATAGAAACAACACTACCTCACAGCTCGCTAGGTCGAACAGGAACCTGATATATATGCACATGCTTGCAGTGTGAAGAATGACCCTGTCAGGAGGTTTATCCTACATGCCAAATAGTTATTTTCCTCCCATCCACAACAAACTTGGTGTTCCTTCAAGCCTTGAAACTTGAAGAACATGTTTACCTCTGCAATCTCCCTGAGGTCCCTAGCGTCTCCTGAGGGTCATTCATTAGCAGAAGTCTTTACACAGAGCCAGAGAGGCAAGAGCAACAAAGACAACCTCACATATCGATATATCAGAGAAAAGGCCTTGTATCCAGTTTCCCTCCTTAAGCCTTTGCTGACGGCCAGCAAGGTGCTGATACGAATCAAGGGTAATCCTGCCCTGAGTGTGTAGACAAGGGAGGTTTGTAAGCTCCTGATTGGCAGTTAACTGTGGGCCATCAGGTGCAGGGCACAGATCTGTTTTCCGACGTGACATTGATGCGGCTGTAACCGAGTCAGGCATTAAAGGCTGCAGTGCGGCCCCAAGAGGGAGGCTGGGAGGAGGGGGTGGGAGGCCGGGGCAGAAGCACACACAGGGCTGGTCCCTTGGGGAGGAGAGCCTGAGGCTGGATACTCCCCCAGTGGGCATGGTCTCTGAAGCCTGATGCCACTGGTACCCTGCTGAAACCAAATATCTAGAGAAGGGGCTGCTCATTCCTGCTCCTGGGATATCAGGGTTGTCTGTATAGCATGGAGCCACATGTAGGGTTTTGGGAGGGGGGGGGCTGGGGTTGCTGTGTTCTCCAGGGGTGTGGCTGTACAAGGGGGCCTGGTCTGGCTCTCTCTCCTGGTCGTAGACTGCAGACCACATCTGAGCCTGGAGAGAGACAGCCGCAGCCTGCTCTCCATCACGATATCACAATCACCTCCTCAGCATGGTACTCATTCACATTCTCATTTACGTACCCAGATACATCTATGCGTGTGAATGGCGTTTGGTTTTCATTTGGGACCCCTCGAAGTCAGACTCTCACTTCTGGAAAGGATGACTGTTGTACTTGTGTTTTATAACTCTCTATGATCAAGAGGCGGATAAAATGTATAAGCAACTTGTGCCAACTGGAGCCAATTGAATGGACACATCAAGTCAGACAGAGAGATGGTGATTTGAGACGACCTGCCAAATCAGCCCCAGACTGGTGTCTCTCAGAGAGCAGGGGAGCAGCAGTAAATGCTCCTGGAGATTCAGACCCACTGGTGCCAAGTTCCAGTCTCAGATCTATTCCATTCTTTCCACTGTGCTTCAAAGCACTCCATGACAGTGTAAAGATATGGAAAGAAGATAACTAGATATGCTTCTGCTATTCTGCCAGTGGACCTGAAGGTTCAACCTGCCTCTTATTGAGAATCCAAGATAAGACCTTCAGATAGCCCTGGAAATGGGAAGCAGAGGAGAGAATAATGGGCTCAAGTCAACAGGAGCAGAACCCCTCAGTTGATGCAAGTCATGTGTGCGGGCGTGCACGCGTGTCTGTGTGGAGGCCCGGCGGTTCCTTTTCTGACCCTGATCCTCTGTCATGTGGAGGACTAAGAGGGCCGCTGGGTAGTGGGCAGTACATCATCACCCGAGGCGCGCCAAACCTTTGGAGGATGTCCCCCTCTGGGAGAGGAGGATGTCCCCTTCTGGGAGAGGAGGATGTCCCCTTCTGGGAGAGGAGGATGTCCCCCTCTGGGAGAGGAGGATGTCCCCTTCTGGGAGAGGAGGATGTCCCCCTCTGGGAGAGGAGGATGTCCCCCTCTGGGAGAGGAGGATGTCCCCCTCTGGGAGAGGAGGATGTCCCCCTCTGGGAGAGGAGGATGTCCCCTTCTGGGAGAGGAGGATGTCCCCCTCTGGGAGAGGAGGATGTCCCCCTCTGGGAGAGGAGGATGTCCCCTTCTGGGAGAGGAGGATGTCCCCTTCTGGGAGAGGAGGATGTCCCCCTCTGGGAGAGGAGGATGTCCCCTTCTGGGAGAGGAGGATGTCCCCTTCTGGGAGAGGAGGATGTCCCCCTCTGGGAGAGGAGGATGTCCCCCTCTGGGAGAGGAGGATGTCCCCTTCTGGGAGAGGAGGATGTCCCCTTCTGGGAGAGGAGGATGTCCCCTTCTGGGAGAGGAGGATGTCCCCTTCTGGGAGAGGAGGATGTCCCCCTCTGGGAGAGGAGGATGTCCCCCTCTGGGAGAGGAGGATGTCCCCTTCTGGGAGAGGAGGATGTCCCCCTCTGGGAGAGGAGGATGTCCCCTTCTGGGAGAGGAGGATGTCCCCTTCTGGGAGAGGAGGATGTCCCCTTCTGGGAGAGGAGGATGTCCCCCTCTGGGAGAGGAGGATGTCCCCTTCTGGGAGAGGAGGATGTCCCCTTCTGGGAGAGGAGGATGTCCCCTTCTGGGAGAGGAGGATGTCCCCCTCTGGGAGAGGAGGATGTCCCCTTCTGGGAGAGGAGGATGTCCCCTTCTGCCATCCCGCTGCTGTCCTCCACAAGTCTGGTGTTGAAATGAGCTCAGAAACTCCGCCACCACAATGGCCTCACCACAGCGTATCCCCTGAAGACCCTTTTGAAAAACAGGGGGGGGGGGGAGCGATTTATTCCCATTACGAAGCAGACAGGAAATGTGGTTCAGATTGTGCAGCCGTACAATGTGTCTACAGCCCGTCCCCCTGACCCCCTCCTCCTCCTCGGTGATGTGTGGGCCAGAGCGGTGATGGTGAGGCCCTGGCCTTCCTGTCACTGTTAGGAGACGCTCCACCTGGTCAGGGAGCCTCACCAACGTGGGAGCCAGGGACATGCTGCTTCCTCAAGCCTGAGTGGGACTGAGCCTCCCTTCACAGCCAAGGTCTGAGTCTGGGTGCCCTGAACCCAGATGGGAAGGTTAGCGGTGAGGAGGCAGCGAGGGGGGGGGGAGGGGGGAGCAGTAATGAACCATCTGCTTTTTACAGTAATTTTCTCCGAATTCCAAATTGGCTCAATCTGGTGCCAATCAGGGAAACATTATGCAGTTAATGGGCACCTGGCTTTGTTTACCTAAAGCTAGGAGCTGGAGCTTTCAGGGGGACGAGGACGAGGAGAAACGGGATATGGGTCCATCAGCAGAACGAGGATCTCATTCACCAGCCTGCGAACGAGAGGGAGACTTGATTGAAACTGCAGCCTCCGAGCTCCGTCTTTAGATCCGACGGGACGTGAGCTACAGCGTCCACTGTCGTAGGAAGTGCCGGGCAGCAGAGACGCTGACAGGCCGTCAGAGACCTGAGGGGGCTCCCTGCTCTCCTAATGTTCACACACCAGCATGGAAGCAGAGAAAACCCAGAGACCGAGTCCACAGAGTCTGTGGAAAATAAAGGATTCGATGTATCTGAGTGTATGAGATGAGAGTAGATGGAGAAGTGGCTCACCAACAGGTCAAGTCTGTGTCAGGCTCCACATGTTACGGTCTGTGCGGTGATGAGGCCCAGTGCAGCTGGGGTAGCTGTCAGTCAGAGCTGTCCTGGTTGTGGGACAATGAGTGGAGGAGGCTGTCTGTTTCCACCTCACTCTCACCACAGCTCAGAGGAGCAACTCATAGGCTTCCGGTATATGGTTATCTCCAATGTGAATAGGAGGGATTCCATGAACATGGAATGGATATGTGCTCCAGATGTTGAGTGTCATGTACTGTAATTGTATGCGTGTTTGTGTCTGATTCAATGTGATAGATGAAATGATGTGTGTTTTTTCAGATACCAGACCATGCTGGACTGCTGGCAGGGGGAGCCGGGGGACAGGCCCACCTTCATGGAGCTGGTGGAGAGTCTGGGAGACCTGCTCCAGGCCAGCGTGCAACAGGTGAGACAGACAAACACACCCATTGACTTCTTAAGGAGCCAATTATGCCTGTCTGTCCGCCCCCCGCATCTGTCTGATTGTATTATTTCAAACAAATACAACTGAGCTACAATACATCTGTAGCTTAAGCAATAAACTCATTCGAAACGGTGTTGCGACAGAGAGTATATGCCTTCGACCGCCACAAAACAGCAGCCTAAGCATCCGCCCTTGTTTCGCCTTTGCAAAGCCTGAATTAGTCACTCGGACTGGAGGAGATGAGCTGGTGTGCTGCTCACATAGCAAACATTCAGGAAGCCGAGTGTCTGTTGTGACTGCCTGAAGACTATGCAAGGGGTGGGGGGTCTCTGGCTCTGGGGGGTGCTTAGAGTAGCAGGGGGGAAGTCGCCATCAACACTGTCTCTCGGCTGCCTTTGAACAAGCTAGAGTTCACCCTGAGAGGAACTGCACTTCAAAAGCTTAGGAAAAACTGTTGTACTACTAGCATGACGTGAGATAAGCGGCTGTGTGTTTGAGCAAATGTGCTTGATTTGAGACTGTAGTTCTTCAGGTGGGGTGGGTTGTAAATTGTAAAAATAAATAAGAGAACATAAGAGCACTGGCCATATATTAGGACTGTAACATCAGCTATGCACTAGGGATTATCCTATTTCAGTACAAACTAACTGATCTCCTGAGATGTCCAGATGATAGAAGATGGAATAATTCAGTTGGTTGTGACACGGAATCCCTGTAATCCTGTGATCCCTTTCTTCACATTACAAGTGATTCACTCTTTCACCAGCCTCAAGCATGATTGATTAATATAAACAACACATTGATACAAAATACATAAAATCCCAGAGAACAGTTTGAAGTAGGGATGGGGCTGGTTTTGCGGTAGAGGAACAACAATGACATATTAAGAAGAATGGAAATCCAGATAAAAGTAGGAAAGCAGCGATTAGGATCGCTGATGGAAAATTGGCCCGTTTCCCCACTGGGAACAATAAGTTTGGATTAAGTCATTAAATGCCAAAACATGTTTTGTTGGGTTTACATCTCAGAGAGAATGGTTGAGACAATAAAGAGCCCTATAGTATAGCCATGCTCCCAGTGCGACTTGTTCACGAGGCCACGCTCTGGTCTAGAGAGTAAACTAGCTGCAGACACAGTAAAGTGGACACGGGGACTGCATTAGCCCAGACTGAAGCGGTCATTTTAAAGTCTTGACTGCCTTAAAGTCATAAGGCAGTCAAGCCAGGCAGCTCATCCCATAAAACACACACAGTGGAACATAGCATATCGCTCAAGCTAAAAGCCATCGCTGTGGGAAACGGTCCTGCCGGCGCAGAGAGCACAGCAGAGGATCTGAGCTCTCCTCCATGAATATAGGTCTGTCACATGGACCTCCTCTGGTTACTGACTGACTCAGGTCTTTCCAGGCTACCGGCCCGCCTGTCTCCTGCAGCATCACCACCTTGCCTCGTCTGAGGCCCGCAGGCATTCCACCTTGGATTTATTAGGCGTGACCCTGGTTTCTTTGGCCCGCTGCCGAGGCCGTCTGCAGGCCTGGGGTGTTTGTGTAGCACGCAGGCAGCATTGCCCCATATATCCCGAAGCTTCGCTTCTCCTCACATGTGTTTTCTGTCATGCCGCAGTGTATCAGCAGCCCGTGGTCTGACGGGTTTTGTCTCCTCGTTCTGTCTTGTACAGGAAGGGAAGCATTACATCCCCATCAACACCCTGCTGCCCCAGGAGGCAGACGCCTCCAGCCCGACGCCCTCCGACGAGACGTCCACCCGGCCGCTCTCGCAGCGCGACTCTGGGGGCAACTGGTGAGGACGGGGGGGGAGGAAGGGAGTGGGTGAGAGGTAGGGGGTGAGAGGGAGGGAGCTACTGAGAGAAAGGAAAGGAGGGAGGGTGCGAGAGGTGGGGAGGGAGGGAGAGAGAGTGAGGAAAGTAAGAAGAAAGAAAGACTTTGAACACATCATGTAATCACACATACAAATTGTTTACTATTCCAGCAAAGGAATTGAGGTTTTTGGAAAGTTTGCTACACTGCAGAACAGAGCACAGTATATTTTCACTCTCACTCTCTTCTGTACCTTATCCAAAACACACCACATTCTGCTGTTACGTTCATGTGGTGTCCAGACCTGGCTGTGAGAGGACTGTATTTAGGTCTGTCGTCAAGAACAATGGAAACCCTGATTGACTTTTGATAAGGAATATGTGCGCTGGCAGTCTGTTGGCCAGAGAATCTGTAGCATTGTGGCCCCTTCAAGGAATTTCCTCCGAAACCACAGACCCCTGGTTCTAGATTTATGTCTACTTAAGAAAATATTTGTCAAGCCTTTGTATTTTCCCAAGTCCTACGACTTTATTATTGAGAAGGTGTTGAAATGCATTAATGACAGTTATCCTGTAAGTTGAATTGAGCAGCCTGTTGATTCGCAGTGTTGAACAGTAAAATAAATATGGTGTCTCTGACACCATTTAATTGTTGATTGAATTGATAATGTTACGGCTGTTGTGTTTTTCAACTCCACTTTTTGGCGCCTGTATTGGAATGTACTGACGTGAGCGGTTTTAGATGTTTTGGGATCTGACTCTGAAATCTTCCCACTCCAGGAACATTAAGATCCGGCCAGCTAGTGTGAAAACCTTTGATGAGGTTACTATGGAGAATGGGACAACTGAGAGCAACGAGGTAGAAGACTCAAACCCCTTGCACTTACAACCACCCCCAATTAGTTGGCAACAAACATCTGACATTTCAGTGACTGGAGTTTGTTTTTCTCTGTTTCTTTTTTGGTACTAACTTTCCATTCACCATATGTCTCTCTCTCTATCGCCCCCCTCTCTCTACCTGTGTAGGGGAGCCAGTCCGACAGTGGGATGGGCTTGTCCTCTGATGACATGAGCACTCTGAAGCGTCTGGAGTCGCTGGCAGGACGACCCCTCAGCATCATGGCCCTGGCGTGAGTACACCTGATCCCCCATTATGATGTCCACCACGTGTCACTGACAGCACAAACACACACACACACATCCACTGGGATAAGCAGTGTGCTCACCAAGCCCTGGATACCCACCTGCTGGGCTGGAATGTAGACGTTGGGATTGACGTACACACACACACATATTACACACACAGTCTCTTTCACTCCTCAAACGTCAATGAATGGTTTTGCCTTTTGTCAAAAGAAACCATGCGAGAGATTCAGAGACAGAGGGCTGGTGAGACAGACCTTGCCCCAAGGGTATGACCCAAGACACAGACAACAAAAGTGGAGTGGAATTGTCTTCGGGTGTTTTTAGGAGGTGCACTAAAACTCCTAAAAAAAGGCAGCTTGGCCTGATTGAGATATCCTCAGACCCTCCACTTACCAAGTTGTTCTTTAGCGGTTGAACGGAGGCCGTGTTTCACACCCTGTAGCTGCCTGGTTTAGTGTTGGAAAGTGAAGATATCAGATGCAACCACCAGTACACCACATTTGGAGCAGAGCAGATAATGCAGGCTCAAAGATGATGTTAAAATCACAAGATAACGTTCCATGATGGATGTTTCCCCATTGACAAGAGCCATGCGCTCTGTATAGATTATGTATGTCTGATTTATTGTAGGGAACAGCAACCTATGGCAGGGTTCACCTTCACCTTCAAGGTCAAAGCCCTTGACTCCACCATTGCACAAAACTGAAAACTTTTTTTTGTAACCTACAAGAAACCGTAATCATGACCTACGCTGAGTTAAAAACCTTCAAACTCTCACATTCCGAGACGTCATTTGTTTGTGTTAGACTTAAAGTAGAGCAGCAAGACATATGAAAACAAGCAAGTACAGCTATCAAGGCAAACCAACCCAAAATGCCAAATCCTAAACTGTCAAAACAAGGACATGAAAACATCTGTGAGAGGAGTGGGGCATGAATGTATGGAGCTGGTCTCTTTCTGCGTGATTAATGACACTCTGGAACCCTCAAAGAACATATCACAAGGTCTCCCTTTGATTAAAAACATTCTGTATCCCCTTCCCTCAGCAACCATTGTCACACCCACACACACACATGCACACACTTTAATACAGCCCTACTTTCTTGACGCTGCATGATTCATCATGCTGGGAAGGGGGTACTGACAGTAGGCACAGATCTACTCAGACCGCCTGCCCTCCCAAAATGCTATCAGATATGCATAACGTTTGGTGTCTACACTATTGTTGTCTGGACTTGACGCACGTATACAAATGGATCTAATCAATTTTAGAATGTAATTTCTTCTACAGTGTAATTTCTCCAGTGGGTCTATTCAGTGGAGTCAGTGAAGTGTGAGTTTTACCCCACTGGCCCCAGCAAATTCAGGGAAGCCTTAGGAACATGGACACAATGGAGAGTCATTAGTCATATTCTGATCATTTACAGTAACAGAAGTAGTACACAGCAGGAAGACAGGCGTAGAATCATGGATTGCATCACTTGTGTCTGCAGTCAACCGTTTTTCCTCAAAACGTGACCAGAAAATAACTTGTGGCCTCACTTTGGAAAAAATACTTGGCCCTACTATTGAACACAATGATTAGTGTTATATTGTATAAAGTGGTTTATTGTCTGTATCTGTCTGGTAAACCCTAACTCTGGTGCATCTCTTTGCCTCCAGGATGAAAGCTGTGAGTAAGAGCAAGGAGTCGGTGCTCACGGAGGGAGAGAAGGGGGAGAAGTACTCACCCCCCGTCCCCTCTCTGGACTTCAGCCTGAACGACTCGGCCCTGGACCCTGGCCTGGAGTGCCACAGCCCGCCCCCCGACTACAACTATGTGGTGCGCTACTCCACCCCACCTGTGTAACCCCCCCACCCAGCTACTACGACCCACCCACCCGACCACAGCCCAGCCCTCTGCCCTGTACAATCTGACTTATAGCCTTAGGGACTTCTCCTTTGTTTCCTGTGTCTGGACTTCACAGCAAAGCATCATAAACCACCACAGCCTCCTTCTCTTTTAACATCCTTTTCAGTGTTTCCTCTCGGGTCAAGTCTTGAGAGAAAAACAAGTTTGAGAGACGCTATGGTGGGCTTGTTGCTAGGACTGTGAGACAGCCATTGCCTACTCTACTGGAGAAAGAGAGCTCTGGAGTCCTAGACTCCTTAGTTCTGCATGAAGTCTTAATGTCCGCCTGTCGATATGTGTCTGTCTGTCCAGAGATCCATCCACGTGCTGCTGGCCTCCTCCATTCTCCACTGTGATACTACAGATACAGCTAAAGACAGACTCAGGTATTCCTTCAGTCTACTGTGAACTCAGTGAAGTGCAAATGAATGAAACAAAATCCCTTGATGTATTAATGGAAGGTTAATCGGTAACCGAGGGAGGTGTTAAGGAGCCTGTAAGCCTTACAGAGATTAAAGGAGAGGGTTTGATTGAGGCGCTTTTAGTTTTTAGTGATGCCATTTTATTTCTGTACAAATATTCTATAGATTGGAAACTGGAAAGTAATTTGTTATTCTATTATTTTATATATTTGTCATTAATATAAGTTTATGGAGATAGTCCGGTCAGAATGTGGATATTTTTAAGTAGTATTCAGAAATTTGGCTAAAACCCATGAATTTTGTAAAAAGCGGTTCGGAATAGTATTGTGTAATGTGTGAGGCATCCAGCCATGTCCAAGCCTCTTGATCAGTTTAGATCAGAACCTGGGACCTTACGGATTCATACTTAACACTGCATCTCTACCGTGAAGCCATTTTGAATGAAGAGTTACATTTGGATTCCTTCTCCTATACTGATACGGTCCACCTCCAGAAGAAAGCAACTCTGCATATTTCTGTTACGGAAGAGTGAGAAGGGGAAGGGAGAGCGATGATATGAGAGAACCACACAGAGTTGTTTATTTTATTGTGTACAAAGCTAGTAAGAAAAATGTTCTTAGATTAGAATTTAATATGAAGTGTGTGACTCTGAAAGCACTAGTCAAATAAACTATGCATACTTTGTTTAGATTATAGCGTTAGGTTGTTACTTATTAATCCAGATCACATTTTACTCACACTTTTCACACTGGAAACTTAACCCAAGGGTTTGGACCAACTGCCACCTCAGTAACAAGACATTAGTAACAGTCCTGTGTTTAATTCTAGATTTATATACTGTTTACACTGCTGTATAAACAATAACTACATAAGCAAAATGAAAGAAAATACTGTTGTTTGCAGGAATATGTATAATGTAAATATTATATTTCTGATCCATTGTTTTGTGTAAAAACTGTTACTATAACTTGCAGGGCAGGCAGGAATCCTAAATGTGTTGTTAGAACCAGGCTGGGGTGCGTTTCCCGAAAGCGTCGTAAGCCTAAATTGATCGTAGAATCCATCGTAGGACGAATCTTAGTTTTACGGGCCGTTCCTAAAGACATCGTAGCTAAAGTGTCTCTTCAAAATTCGTAACTCTTGAAAGTGCATACATTAGCCTACTCCTTACGAGCATGTTTGGGAAACGCACGTAAGAAATATCGATGGTTTCGTTTTTTGCTCGATCGTTGCTACGATCCATCGTTATCGGGAAACGCAGCCCTGGTCACTATACTGGTCACTGTTAAACTCTCTAACCTTTAGCCAATAACTTTGACCCTGGAGCCTGTTATCTCTCACATGAAGAACAATTCAAAGAATTGACACTAGTGGGGTCAAATGTATTCCAGTCATACCAGGTAATAGTCCAGCTCGTGTTTTCTCACACATAGGAGAGTAGCAGGCTTCTGCTTATCAATCAGTAAACTGTAAGGGTTCAACCAGTCCAGTATTCCATGGTTTAGTATAAACCATTTCCCTTGATCCATAGATATTTCCAAATTCATCTTTGTTTTTGTGGATTGATTGGTGGTTGTGTCCATTGTGGAGAGGAAAGTGTATGCACTGATGTTTTCAAATACTGATTTTTTTTACTCCAAATGTATTTTTATTAACCATGCATAAGAAGTAAGTGAATAAATAAAGATTTATATATTTATACATTACTGCTTTGCCCAGTAATTGTTTATCATTTCAGTCTTCTTGCTGTCAAGACGTTAAGCTTGAAACCAGGACAGCTGTGGTGGCACCTCAGTTCAATATAAAACATCATGTGTGTACGGCAACATATCAAATGTTAAATGCATGTAGGGCAAGCTTAAATGGCTACATACTTTTTGTGCAAGTTACTATGCAATATGATCACCTAGCCCAAACCCAGTTTTAGGTCAAGATAAAAATGTGCCCTGTGTGGCTTGGAATGCGGAGATGAGTCATCAGCATATGCCCCTCCTCCTGTTCCTCGGACACTGAGAGAGACACGCTTCCTGAGCGGGACACGGTGTCGGCAGCCTGTCTGTCACCAGGACAATGCCCCCTCCTGGCAGGACAGGAAGCGGTTCTTCATCATCCTGCTGGCGACCGGGGGAGCCATCCAGTGGGGCTTCCTATGGGGCCGCCATTCCCCTGGTTACTGGCAGGAGTTTGTGTTCCCTCTGGGGGCCCACCACAGGACAGGTTGGGCTCTCAGCTGTCTCCGCTCATCACCCTCACTGTGAGACTCACTATGTTTACAGTAAAGGTGAGGCGGGTGATAGCCATTTCGAAAACAATCTCTTTCCTTCAATAGGACCCACGGAATGAGTTATTGAAATCTCAAGACAAGTCCGATGTAAGCTGATTCCGGAAGATGGGATGTAAACAAACAAGGGAAGGATGTTTGAGAGGGACGACGGGGTGTTAGGGAAGAGGGGGCCAAAGGACTATCATTTGTTGCAGTCTCAAACAAAACAAGCTTGCGTGTCTGCACACACCTATCCTAGGACGTTTCCATGCAGACACAAACAGGAACACCACCCTATACTACAGACATAGTACTCCAGCTATAGTACTCCAATAGTGCTTCACTGCACAACCATACTGAGTTTCAATAATATTATGGTAAACGGTAAACGGACTGCATTTACATTGCGCTTTTCTACCTTAGCGGTTTTTGCAAGCGGCAAGTGCTTTTCATTTTTTGTCTCTCATTCACCCATTCACACACTCACACACCTATGGTGGGGGTTTTGTGGTTATGTGGGTGAGAATGCTGTATAGACAATGACTTCAAAACACTCTCTATTTGCAACTCATGTCCTTACAATCACACAATAATCCAGAAAGCATAGTTTTAATAAACACCAGGGCTTTAATAAAAGGGTGAAAAACATAAATGATCAGATGGGTCATGAAGTGTTGTCCAGTATTCAGACCTGAACATGTGAGGGAGAAAAAACATTATGTCTAGAGTGTGGGGATGATCCAGATTGCAACATGAGTTACAACGTATGTAAACCAATGGTGTTTGATAGAAACAAACCTGTGAGAAAACATCCTGTTTGCATCTACTTAAAGCCCCCACATGCCTTAACAATTGTATTTCTGAAAACGGCCCCCTCCCCATCCTCAGTCCCACTTCAATACAGCCCCTTCCCAAAGCAAACAGCCCCCTGCAGCACTATATTCCATTAATCACCATAACAGAGGCATTACATTGAGGGCTTGTTGAAACCATGCCAGAACAAGTTCCCTCAATCAGAGGGGGAAAATACAGCTTGAAATGCTATCAGGCACTGATTTGAGGCTGCCCAACACACAATCACTTCCTGCGTACACAGAGGTTCCCCCGTCCTCGCAGTGGTACAACACTGTTCCCAGTCCGCTCCCCAAAAGGTACTCATATTGTGGGTGCTCCACATCCGTGCCTGTCCAGAACCATATCCAGAACAATAGGCCGGATGCTCTCCCTTCTGACGAGCTAAGCTCACCCCACCTTGGAGTAGTGAGGAAGTATCATAGACCACGGGCCAACAAGTACCGCTAAATAAAGATTCAGTCCAAACAAGGACTGCTCGGAACTCCACCGGTCGACAGTTGGGGCATCAAGGGTGAGAAAGCAGTTCAAACACCCGCAGGTGTTGGTGCAGTGCTATAAGTGCATGAAGGTTTTAGCAGTTACGGCTCCTAAACTGCACTCAGGCATGAGTCTGTTTGGGATTTTCTAAAGTGTTTCAAGGCATGCTGTCTGATCTGAACCACTCATTTCAAAATAACTTTAATAACAGCATTGTCTTGATACAAAGACCTCCCTTTGTTGTCTAACAGAACAGAGAACAGGGGTTACAGAATCATACTTGAATAATCTATGGTGACCAAATCCCCACAAAAGATGGAACTCAGAATGAGCATTTGCACAGATCATTTTAGTCATTCAGCAGACGCTCTTATCCAGAGGGATCACACAACAAGATCACACAACAAGATCTGATGACCGCTATCCCGCTTTCTGTGTCATCAGTGGGTTGGTGGTAAAGTTGCGTCTGTCCAGGGAGGCCCACCTGCACAGTGGAAAGCCATGTTTTTGGGTTGCATGGGTGTTCTGTGGGGCTGGCAGAAGTCCTCAGCAGCAACATTCCCAGCCAGAAGGCCCTGTAGGCATGGCTTAGTACAGAGGCCAGCCACAAACACATGCTTGTGCTCATAAATAACCTAGCTCTCCTCAGAACTGATAATAGCATTGAGGTCTGCTAAATTTTTCCCATGATCCAATCTGATGTCTGATGCCTCGCTTTGTTTTCTCTCTTTCCAATGCGCTCTGATCTGCCACATTAGTAAACAATAGGGCAACATGGGTGAGTTGGTTTCACTAGGTTTTTCCTTTGAAAAAGACAATAGATAAATATGCATACTCTATGGGGCGCATGGCTAACATACTTTTTTCTGATTAATAGATCCTATCTGGGAAGACCAATCATCTATTTTGAGTAGAATATTTAGTCTACAGTTGCTCAAATGTAAGCAATGTCCTTGGATCAAATCAGCTTGGGAGATAAGACTGTTTTTGGTTAGTCCAGTACACAAATGGAGGGTGGCAGGAGGGAAAACAGGGTATGAATAGAGTAAAAACTGGAAAATTTCTATGAGTTTCATGTTTCCTTGAATTGCATGTTTGTCAGATGCAAATGAAGACTGACAGATTATACATTGTTTCCAGCATGTCTGTTTTTCACAATTCCTCAGAAAATCAAAATCAAACCCCATGTCATCTCTTTAATGCACAACACATGAACAGGGACAACACAAAATAAAGTAAGGTCTTTGCTTGTATTTATTTTAAGGGTGATGGAAATGAGTCTTGAAATGATTTTACAGAAGTATGCTTGCAGCACAGTACTCTGTGCTCCAATGCAGTCACATCCAGCACAGTCTCTGTTGAGCCAATCTATCCCCCAATGTGGGTATTGTGAAAAACAAAGCTACCAGATGGATTGCTGTTTCAAGTGCGTTGGAAAGAGAGAGAGAAAGGGAGACAGACAGACAGAGAGATAGAGTGCAAGAATGTTCTCTGACACAGATGTCTTTACATTGAAACGTCACGTTCACCGTTTCTTGCATACATTTCCTCCGATTCCTTCTCAGAGGGGTTTCCCAAAGCCCCCAAAAATTGCCTGGTGATATCACACTGCGTGAGGGAAAATGTCCCTCAACAATCTAACAAACACCCCTTCCTGTTATCCCCTTAAGAAAATGATGATCCAAACACATTAACCTGGCCTGGTCTTCAGTAGAGCATCCTGTTTTAATTTGAGGCTCTGTGTGAAGGGGTCACATCTGAACAAAAAACTGCAGAGGTCCAGAACCAGACCTTATGGCCATGTGGGTTATCTCTAAAAATACCACCACAGGGTCCCGTTTCACCGGCTCTCCTGCAGTGAGGGGTTTGAAGTCCAGTTCAACAACATCTCTTTACATTACGCAACCACCAGAAATCTTTACTCACCCCTAGCTACTGTCTCTGATGTACAAGACAACACCATGTGTGTTGACCCAAGGGCAGATATGCTTAGCCTTAAATGGGAATTTGGGACACTGTTAAGACAAGGGTTATTTCCCTATATCTTGAGACAGTTGAGAGGGCTGACTCTTCTACCACCAGAGGGAAGTGTTTTCCCGTTCTGCAACCAGCAGACTGAGTGAGACTGGGTGTGGGATCAACTGTCCATGAACCCTAACCATTGAGACAGCAATGTTGGCAGATCCAAGACCAACATCAAGGATGACTCAAACAGCTGCTATCAGCCTAGCAGCCTACACATACACACACAAATGCACAATTTAAGTACAAAAAATGTCACTGACTTTACTTTCATGACACATGATTCTGCTTGATGTCGACACAAGTTCAGTAGACGGTGTAGATTCCACTCATCAGAGAAGCCTCTCATTTACTGGTAGAGGCTGCCCCCTTGAGGAGAGTTCACAGCAGCAGCGGTTCCACAAAATATTTTCATTCACCTTGTTTGACGAATGTAAACTTTTGTGCATCTTTCCACAAGGGGCAGTAACTGGTAAATAATCAACCTCACACTATAAAATCCAAGACCTTTTTACTAACCTTTTTAATACCAAACTCTGCCAACAGGGGAGGACATGAAGGACATGGTACAGTAAAGAGAAAACTTTTTCGCTTTTATACTCATTACGACACCTGTTACTGAGTGACTAGACTATAAGTCTTACTGCTGTCAAAACGTGCAGTGGGCTTAGAACTTATTATTTTCACTTTCATAGATATAAAAGGCTATTACTTTCATTTAGTTCAAATAAAAGGCGAACATGAGTCCAGAAGGATAACTTGTTGATAAGACTACTGTCTTTCAGTTTGTTCGACTTCTACTATGCAGTTGCATTGCTGGTAAACGTAATTTGTTTTTGAGACACTTTCCCATTTTTTTATGATTTAAATAGGCTACCATATATTTATGATCAGTAGCCTAACACTGTAACATAACAAAGGAAATACCGTTTTAAATAAACTATCAAAACTGTTAAAGTATACATTCCCTGTCGTTGCCTTGATAAGATCTAATGCTTGAGTCGATTGTTTAGTGAGTATTCTGATTCATACAGGCCCATTATTAAAATAAGGAAACTAAACCTGCAAGATGCCCCAGACATGAGGTGACAAGCACGTTGGGAGACCACATTGTCATGGGGTGAGTGTTGTATGTAATAGGTTCCTTTCAACCGGAATTAGCTGTGAAGTGCGACCAGAAAGTGTTAAGGTGCGATTTACAAGGAATGTGAGAAGTTTGCCTGGCTACAGGACTAGTCGTCTCATAGTTTGTACCTCTTTTGCAAGTGAATATCTTTTAACACGATCGGGTTTTAAAGGCGTCAGATGTGGTTGGAGAATCGAGAGGTTAAGTTCCCACGAACAGATTTAGAATATTAACTGCTAAGGAGACCTGACTGGGTTTGTGTATCTGGCGTAAAAAAGGCCTCCATGTTCAAAGCGTTTAATGCAATTGACACAAATCATACAAAAATAATTAGAATTCCACTTTTTAAATCACCATTAAACTAATCAACCAATAGCCTAGTAATAACAATGTATAAGGTTGTTCGACGATATATGTAAATCTGAAGCATAGGCTATATAGTAAACACTGAGAAAATAAACCTTTAAGTTTGCACACAATTAATTACAATACACTCGTATTTGGAGTGTTGCACATGCAGTCCATATAGGCAGCCGGCAGGTGCAGGTCATAGTTTCCAATATGTATTCAATTCTTGCATTTAACTGGCAGTTTATATCACTGAGGTGACATGAGGTGACGCGCAGTACAGGCGCTAGGGGACTGTTGGGCTGGAAACATGAATGCTGAGTCGTCATTTGGATGCAAATCTTCAAGACTTGAGGAGTAGTCTGACGTCAGGGGGACCTTAGTATAGACCAACTTTACCACCAGCACTACCTTGTCAATAGAGACACATCATGTGAGACATCAGGGCAGGAACTACCTTGCATTTCATTTTGGGAACACCATTGGACTACACGAGCAAACTACCATAAGGATTGTTTTACTGTAACAGACCTAGTTGCAGGGCAACTATGTCGCCTTGAAAGTTACTTTTGTCCTTCAAATAATGTATGTGGGATACTTTTTGGATAAAGAAAGCAATATGTATCACCAAGGACCTGTAAGACGATCCAGCATTAATATCCCTCCACAGAACTTTGTTTCTACTCAACAATACTCAGATTTTACTGGATATCATCATGTACCAAACATGGATACGCACGCACAGTCTTCGGGAGCTTGGGGAGCTCCATATGGCGCACCGAGGGAGGACTGGGGAGCGTATGGTCTTGGGCCACCTAATGCTATTCCTACGCCTATGAACAACTCCTCTCCGGGACAAGTTTCTTATTGCTCTCCCGATTACAATCAGATGCACGCTCCGGGGTCAGCAGTATTACAACCACCACCTGAAAATATTTCCGTTGCTCAATTGTCGCCCGATAGAGAAAGGCGCAATTCATACCAGTGGATGAGCAAAACTGTGCAATCATCTTCCACTGGTGAGTAGATCACAAGTAACTTTTTGGGAACATAATGTTGGTTTTATTTGTGCAACAAGATCAATATCTGTCCATATTTTCTTCCCAATATTTTAGAATATGGGGTTGGGGTTATTATGTAGAATATACTATGGGTTGGGGTTTGTTCTGTAGAATGGCTTGGTTCATTTTCATTGAGAGCTTCAATATCGCTTTGACATCTTGCCTAACACGGCTGTCGAAAGTATAGTCCTATCCATAAGGTCACATCAGATATTAGTTTCAAGTGTCAACATAAATAAACTTCCAACGTCAGTCCAGAGATTGCACATTTGGCAAGTTAGGCTGTATGGGAAAGTGAATGTCAAAGATGTGTAAATCATTATTAATTATTGCTGCCTTCGGAGAGAAACACAGAGGCTTTTATTTACGTTATATTAAAAACTTTTATTTAACTATTTAGGCCTACTGTATGTAGGCTAGCCTAAAAAGGAAACGAAGGTGTCAGGAATTGGCGCCAGTCGCATTTGTAATGTAAATTACTTTACTCTTGTAAACTAGATGTGAGGTCTACTTTTTCCTGCTACATTGTTTCAGGTTTTGAGGGTTATCAGTCATATTCAGGCGGCGACCCCTTTCAACACCTCCTTTTACTTTGATGTGCACCCAAGTGTCTTCCTTGCGTTCCCATTCTTCAAGAGCTATATTTCCAGAAAGGGTGACGTTTTTCACAGCAAATGTATTTAATTTAATCGTTTAGTTAGGCTGTTTTTTTTTCGGACAAAATATAGGCGTTTTTAAGGAAAAAAGACGAAGGAATAGTTTGCTATTTGTTTGCCTGTATATACCTAGTTAATTTAAGCCATTTAGAAAGTTCTGTCATCTTTAATTTGAATTTAGGACAAGTATCTGAAGTAAACGTCCTATGAAAATATATATATTTGACTTTGGAGAGGCCTACATTGCGGCTACAAATATATATGCTTTCCTACGAGGTTATTGGATAAAGGCAAAAAATACTGAAAACCAACAAGGGGAAAATGATGTGGCCCTGCAAACGTGACACATTTGTTTTTAAAGTTCAAAACTAAAGATTCCTTAGTGCTAAGTTTTATCGCGGTGTTTATCTCTGATTAGTCAACAGTAGAAACCTGATCCAAGCAAGAGAAATGTCTTAGATAATATCGCCTTGTATTTCTTTTGTGTGTCGTGTATTGCCTCTTAACACTTCAATCGAGTTTGGGCAATATCTCTAAGTCTCTTTGTTCTGCAGTTTGTTCAGAAAGTGACATCAAAAGAAGATCTGAGTAACAATTTGCATATAATAACAGTCAAAACATTTTTGTAAGATTATGTCAGTCCTTATGACTGTAAAGATACTTTCAAAGATAAAGGCCTAAGTTAGGTTACATTGTAAGAAATTGCCTAATAGGCCTATATGCCTACTTATTATTGCTGATAAAATCAGTTTTCTTATTGGCAATTACTATACCCACACACTACAATAATAATAAAACCAAATGTAGGCCTATACGGTAAATTCAAATATAATAGTTTTCCTGGATCAGTTTTATAGGCCTATATGGTCTTGCACGGATTATCATTTTTGAGAGCCAATTTCTGCAGTCCGATTCATTTAATTGTGTTCATTTTATTTCAGGCAAAACTAGAACGAAGGAAAAATACAGAGTGGTTTACACTGACCACCAGAGACTGGAGCTGGAAAAGGAGTTCCATTTCAACAGATACATAACAATCAGGCGGAAGTCAGAACTTGCTGTCAACCTTGGCCTCTCGGAACGACAGGTTGGCGAGAAAACGAATAATACACATTTAGGTCTATCATATGAAGACTAGGCAAATTTGACTTGAAATGTGACACATGGAACGATATACTCATATTTTATAATTTGCCCTACATTTACAGGTGAAGATCTGGTTTCAAAACCGTCGAGCGAAGGAGAGGAAATTAATAAAAAAGAAAATGGGCCAGTGTGACGGAAGCGGAGGATCAGTGCACAGTGACCCAGGTTCAGTGAGTCCTCTGCCAGTGCCGGGATCACTCAGTCCATCGGATATTCACGGCACTCTTTACCCGCCCCCCGGGATGAACACCTTACCATCTATCAGGAACGTACAACAAGTTACTGTCACCCAGTAAATTCGTTTTTGAACCATCCAACATAACTGAGCACTCCGACAAGCTGAAAGGACAGTTCTACCAAACTTGGAATCCCTACAAGCATCATTCAGATGTCCTGATCACATGTTGTGGATTACGAGATGTCCAGTAACAAAATGATTTATAATAAGAAATGCTGGAGGCTCTTGAGATATTGTTTTTTTATAGAATAGTTTAATAATGGAATAAACATACAAAAATCAACGTATGGTTCAGAAATGTAAATTCTTAAATTGTTTGTTTGTGTCTCAGCTTTTAAGGTATACATATTCCTTTCTGTAGCCTATGTGATAAAGTGTATTTGTTTGTAAATAAAATTAGAAAATCAGGTACATTTTATTTGAAGTTTAACTGGAAAGAAATTGAGCTATTTCACCTGCTTTTGAGACAAAGTACTTTGACCTGTCGGAATAGGAATATTTGCTGCAATTTTAATGCAAAGCACACCTCTTAAACTTAATCAAAACAGGGAAAAGTGAACCGTGATTTTAATTATGTAAATTGAACGTTTGTTTGATGAAACGTCCAAAATGTAAATAAAATGTGTTTTTGCAAATAATTTACCATTCCCCTCTTTTTATTAAGCTGACGTTTACAAAGTAAAAAATAAAGTTATGTCATCCGAGTTGCATGTTGCATGACGTACAGATCTTTGTCGACAACACAAGCCAAATTATAATAATCATGTAGTCTACCTCAAAACCTTGCCTGGAGTGTTACCTAATGCTCTAAAACAGAGTCAGTGCATCAGTTAGAGATGGTTGATCTTCAATAGACGTGGAAGCCTTATTAACATTCATACACCTTTATTTTACACCCGAAGTTTAAGCCTGTCTTAACGCTTTCGTCGTTTGATGAGCAATACATTTTTCTTATGTAATAACCGGACCCTGCATCCTAAAATTGAAAGGGCTGAGGAAACTGGGTAACTAAAGCTCAGCTGTCATCAGGAGACGTCATGAGCGTCTTACTACCCAACATGGCGGACTTTGACACCATTTATGAGTTAGACGAAGAAGATGAGCGTATAGTGAGTGAAGAACACCTGACCAGATATTGCCCTGAACCTGTGATTATGCGTGGGGCCGGGCACATCACAGTGTAAGCAAATACATGCTATTGTTTGCCTTGCCGTCAGAATCTGTTTTGTTGTCCACCTTGTGCCTCATTAGCATGTTAGCATGCTAACCAAAACATTGCGTGTAGCTGCCTCACCCACTACCAGAAGTGTAAATAAAACTATGGTCTGGCACCGTGCTGACTACCTAGCAGTCAGGAGTCACTATGGAGTCAGAGGAATACATTTTCAAATATAAGCTTCGAAGGACGAAAACGTTATTTACGTTCGAGATCCTTACCAAAGTGGGTAGCATAGCACTCCCAGCGTTAGCTTCTGTAATCTGTCGACTTGTCCTGGACTACCCTACCTTTCCAGACAACTATTTGTTGCCGTCTAGTAAATACTACATACAATTTATTTGTGGCATCTGCTAGAAAGGATCCAAATGTCCTAAACATTTCAAACTGCCAATCAATGTTCCTGGACATTGCTATTGTGTACTCAAGTACATAGGTTTCAACACACATTAATAAGTATACTACATAATTGTACTGTTGGAGAACACACGTCCTCAGCACACTAAACACATTGCTCAGTTGTGCAACACTACACAGTGTCTTAGTAAATAAAAAGTCTGTCTAAGATTTGTCTTTTGTTTTTACAGGTTTGGATTGAGCAACAAATTTGATAATGAGTTTCCCTCTGTTCTTACAGGAAAGGTACAGCTACATATTTCTTACTCCGCACATCACATTAAACAATGTATTGTGCTGTATTTTCTGTAAGATTGCGACCAGTTTGTGAATCAGGCACCAAAGTCTGTATGTATGCTGTATTGTTCTTCTCGGCCCCTGCTCTTTCAAGGATCTCTCGGAAGGTTTTAGATGTGATGCTGATGCATTTCAACTAACACACCACACTGCCTCCAAATATACCTTCAATGTGTTGAGACAGAGGGCTGTCAATGAGTAAACCGTCTATGGAGCTTGGTTGGCAGGGACTCCAGTGTTAGGGAGGACACAGCTCCAGGTGATAAAATAATGAAATAAAAGACTATGCCATGCACAAGAATGGAGAGCTTCCTGGGTCGGACACTGCAACACAAAAAGGCTGTAGGGGCAAGAGCAGGCCGAGGGAAGTGCTGGCAATAAAAAGTACCTCCAGTATTGTGACCCGGGGTGACATGTGATGAATGAGGTCACGATTATGATGATTGAAGGGTGCAGATCAGACCCTGCTGGGCTTTATTCTAAGGTCTTTTGCTGTTTGTGAAGAGACCTTTGCATCCTGTCATAAAAGATTACGACCCCAGTTTTATGGCGTACAGACCCGGAGAGGAATGAGCATCCATTCATGTTGTTTGGACGGCACTGCCACAGGCGGTGAGCTTATCTCTCCCTTTAGTCCCTCCTAGCCCTGAATAGTCTAGAGCTCAGTTAGCAAGTTACAGGCGTACCATTGAAAGATTTCATCTCATCTCTGTAGAACATCTGTAAATATCTACCTATTGTTTTTTCTAAGCGCTTTGATCTTCCAGCACAAGTATCACTTAAGCAATTAGAGAAATATTTTCACTCCGGTCAATATACAGGTGGACTCCTTGTTTGCCTTTGTTTCATGCTTCAAAAGAAAAGTGTTTTCTGTTGAAATCATTTTTCAATTTAAAATTTGTTGGTATTACATTAAAAGTAAACAGAAGTAAAAACCTTTGGGAAATCAGTCACTTTTTCACGTTATATTTTCACGTGTCCGTTTGCTGTGTTTCTCAGGTTGCCCCAGAAGAATTCAAGACAAGCATCAGCAGAATTAACGCTTGCTTGAAGAAGAACCTGCCTGTCAATGTGAAGTGGCTTTTATGTGGCTGCCTGTGCTGCTGCTGTACAGTGGGCTGCAGTCTGTGGCCCGTCATCTGCCTCAACAAGAGAGTAAGTCCCAGCCCTCCTGTGAAGTAACTGTGTACTGCACAGGCCCACTCTCTCCTCACATCAGCCCTAATTACTTAAGGGTTGTTATAGCAATCCAACCGTATTGGTCTTACAAGCGCAGAGGGCAATAACGGGCAGTGTGCAATTAGTGGTTCTGTGTAAAAATGATACATGGTACTACAAGACCTGTCCAGCTACAAGGAGAGATATTTAAAGGTGCTGATTCTACCCCAGGTCACTAACAACAAAGTGCACATTACAAGCTGGTAAAAAAACAGAGTTCAGTCCATAAATGTTCATTTGTTGTAATAATGCTGTGGTTGTTTTGTTGTCAATTGCAACGGTAGGTGTGAAGTAAAAGGAATTGATTGCGAACATTTTCATTTTGTTTGATCTCTTCCCACAGACAAGAAGATCAATTCAAAAGCTCTTAGAATGGGAAAATAATCGGTTATATCACAAGGTAAAACGACTCTACAACGCATATTAGAAGGTATCATTCATTTTCCATGTGCAAACGTATTAAAGTGGAAGAGAATGGCTTTGTGTTGCAAAACAATTGTTAACTCATTATCTAAACTTTAACCATAACATGTTCTCATTTCCCTCTAAGCTATTTCTGTCTGATCCTGTGATCTAGTGCACAGAGGTTAAGCAGACCAAAAGGTCAGCAGTAAAAGACATGTTAATTTGGTTTTGTCTTGGAGGGAGTGCAGACTGACAGCTAGTAGCTGTGCAAAAGCATAAAGGAAGCTCTTCAGGGTGTCTGGGCAGAGGAGGTTAGATACAGTCTGGCCAGTGCCTGACCCCAGACAGACATGGTTTAAAGCCTTTCCTAAATTCTACTCACACTCTAGGGAAGATCTCAAGCCAGATTTGCTAACCAGACAGTGTGTGTCTGTTTGTTGTGTGTGTGTGTGTGTGTGTGTGTGTGCGCATGTTTGCAAATGTGTGATGTGTTTAACCAGTCCTTATCTTCTTTTAGCTCGGCCTGCATTGGAAACTCAGCAAAAGGAAATGTGAAAGTAGTAACATGATGGAATACGTAAGTTAAAAGTCAAACGGTTATCTTTAATGCCAGTTTGTTTGGTGAAGAAGAAACCCAGCATGAATGCACTGTACTTTAGGGAAACATGAATGCACTGTACTTTAGGGAAACATGAATGCACTGTACTTTAGAGAAACATGAATGCACTGTACTTTAGGGAAACATGAATGCACTGTACTTTAGGGAAACATGAATGCACTGTACTTTAGAGAAACATGAATGCACTGTACTTTAGGGAAACATGAATGCACTGTACTTTAGGGAAACATGAATGCACTGTACTTTAGGGAAACATGAATGCACTGTACTTTAGGGAAACATGATTGCTGTATTCTGCAACATTCAACAATTGAACATGAAATCATTTCTATCTTTTCCGTTGCAGGTAATTCTTATAGAATTCTTACCAAAATATCCAATATTTCGACCAGACTGAGAAGGTTGCTGGAAGTATGGCCCTAGACTCCTATCCTTAGTGCCTTGTACATATGTTGGAATAAGGGTCTGCACTGGGGTCACTTAATGATGACCCGATACATCTCCTATTACCTTGTACAGTTGATTTTGCAACACTGTCAGAGCAGTGTTAGAGCAGATTTAGAGCAGATTTTGCACATTTCCTGACAAAGTAGAAATGCTCCCTTTGTTGCACTCAAATATGTTTTTGTTACAAATGACAAATAAGTGATTTGAAAAAAAATTATACTGTTGAAAAGTGCATTTACCCCAAAGAGTCATACGCCTCCCACATCCATTGTATGTTATTCCCTTGCAAAGAACTGGGCATCTGCTTGAGCATACTTGCCTTAAATGAAACAATGAACTTTTCTACGTATAACCTGGGGAGAATAGCAGTGGATACGCTCAGCTGGTTAAAATGCTCTCCTCTATACAATTACACTTTCTTTGCAAGTGGATGGGATGGTGGAATTTGCCTAACCTACCATATATAGGTCACCTCTGTTTTTTTTCTTATCACTTTATATATAATATAAAAAACTTTGTACAGCGGAACTAGAAAAGAGTAAAGTGTATATACCATGTTAGGATATAAACTGTACAGTGGTATGCCATTGTTTACATAGATCTTTAATTTGTTTTTCGCCAAGACATTGCTGTACCTTAGTATTAATTATGAAAGATGTCTGTACCTTTATAGTTTCTATGGACCTTTTTACCTACCATAGTAAGCCATATATAACTTACAATGTTATGGAATACTAGAGTTAGAACTGATAATTGCACTTGAGCTCAACAAAATATCAGGATATCAGAAGTAGTACTTGTTACTGAGGTTTTGAACACACTAGTGGTGCATGGAATGGTTTTGGCCAACAAAGGGGGACATGCTCAAACAGTGTCAGACAGTCTGAGGCCTCCTGGAGGGACTGGGGGGAAGCAGTCTCCCCTTCATGTTGATTTTCATAATGTTGTCTTTTTGTTCAATTTTATCGTTTTTTTTTTTTTTTACTCCTTTATCATGTTCAGACCATCATAAAGCCTACACTATGGAACATTGAGGGGATTTTGTTTGTTAAACCCATTTTGTTAAACGTTAGCTTTGTGTTACTGGAGTCTAGTTGAGAGATTGCTGCATTAGAGTGCCTCTGGAACCGAAGGTGAAACAGAAGTGCAGATGTACATCTGCCATGAGCAGACTCAGAGCTTCCCAGTGTTGGCCCTATTACATTTCCCTGTAAATGTTTGTCATGTAACAACTCAATCCCAGTGGAAAGCAGAAATAAATTGACAATTTAGAATTTTGCTCAAATGTTATCTTTCGTTTTGGTATTGAGTGTAATTTGATTCATGATAAAACATGCCTAAACCCAAACAGATCATCTTTATTGACCTCACTACCAATGTGCTAAGCCTGCCTACTGCTTTACTATTGAAACCTATTTGTCATGTTTAACAAAACTGATTTTTCTCCAGGTCTTTTTTTTTTATCCGAGGTCTTAAATTTAATTTAGTCAGGTCTAAAAAAGGTTTTACCCTCGTTCATTTCCAGAAATGCTGGCTGCAGAAAGTTATTAAAAAGTAGCACAAAAGTATTGAGTCGTAGCCTACAAAGCGGAGCTCTAGAGTCCAGGGTTTGAATTACGGGGGGGGCTTTGGGGGGGGTTGACCCCCCAATTAAGACTTGGACCCCCCCAAAAGAGGTCAAAACAACAGGTCGGGGGGGTAGATACATAAAAATATATACTTTTTAATATTACTTTACGCCTTGGAGAAGAAGCTGACCCCCCGATTATCATTGTATAATTTGCACTCTGTTTCTAACCAAACTAAACTAAAGAGAATCTTCCTGAGATTAACAAGCGTTTGTTGGAGAGGAGATGATATTTATGAAACCATGTGAAGTTGAAGTCCCACATCTCACATGACCACAATGTAACTTTTAAGTTAAAATAAACAATTTAAAATTTGGATTTGAACCCAGGCTGTTGCAGTACTGCACCAGCATGTCTGAAAGAGCAGGCACACTAAGCCCAGTGAGCTAACAGGAGCCCTGCTTTCTTCTGGTTTTCTGACACCCCAACTCTGCAGGTTGTTACAACTAGATAGTTTAATGTCAAATTTAAATGTTGAGTGGAGATTACGATCCCTGATAGCTCAGGGGTTAAGGATGTGTCCCCTTCTATATACTTGGAAATAACATATATACTACTTAACTGATATCAGTTAAATGAATTATCAATTGGTTTGAGCGAGATTTGAACCAGGGATACCGTGTTTGGCAGTAGACTCGATGCTACACATGCTTACCCACTGAGCAACAGAGGTTTCCTGCAAAGTAACTTTTTACAAGACGGTGTAATTGCCCTTTTGACACCAATAAATGCCAAAGGACAACTACGTTTTGTTTCTGCTTATGCCAAGTTATAAAACAGAATACTGTGCCTTCTAATCATACTTACAAAACAAGTGAAAGTTTGCTGAAGGATTTCTAAGAACTCGTTCACAAAATACAGTGACAATAAGTAGACTTTTCTTGAATTTATTTATTTATTTCTGCAACACGGAAAAATATTAAACAGAATTGTACAGCTTACCGTCTATTAGGGGTGGGAATGTTTTGTTACCTTCTGATTCGATTAGATTCTTGGGTTCACGATTCGATAACAAATCGATTCACCATTTTTTATCAAATTGCGATTCAATATATATGCTTACATTAAAAAAAAAATGCATCGATGTGAGTCGATAGAAGACTGAATTTTTTCAGAATTTCTTTGATTGGAATATTTTTTTGGTAATGCGTCGTGTAGGTCTTAGATCTTAAATCTTTATGGTCTTAAAATGTCTTAAAAGGTCTTAAATTTGATTTACTGAAACCTGCAGGAACCCTGAACAAGGTGCTGAATCGTTAACCTAACATGACAGACTGTAATTACTTGACACTTTTTTTAAACTAAGGAATACTATTAACATAAACAACCAAGACTGGATGGGATGGAACTGTTTGCAGAAAATCCTGGGGTTACCAAATCACAACCCCCATACCCTAGTCAGGGAACTGCTTTGTTCTGAGAAGAGGGTTATTTTATAGACCCCTTTGTTCAGTTTTATTGCTCACATTGTCCTGTTGGGATGTGGAAAGATCACAGGATCAAGGAAGGTTAACTATACTGTCCTACACTAGCTTGATCAAATCCGCAAAAAGGTGCAATACTTGTTAATCGTTAAGTCGTCCATTGAAGCAAATCTCTTGCTGAATGTCCAGTGATATGTATCTGACAGTGTTGGCAGCCAGTTACTTTTAACTCTTTAACATCTGAAAGTACACATCACATTATAATACAATTAATCATCGTTAAACAATTTGTAATTACAGTAATATTTTATGAACTAACCAAAGCAGAGGTTGGACATATTAATATGAAGCTGTGCAATGTGTAAGATTATCCATGTTTAGCCTCTAGGGGGCAGACTGAGACATCAAGAGAGTGGGTGCATTTAATGATGTACAGTGCATGCACATTAAACACTTGACGTGTGACCGTTTGGAACCCCTGCAGATATTTAAATGTAATTATGTGTCAATGGTTGTCTTGAGTACACAAGCACCTGGAATCCACCTGAAAACATGACACATTTGTATCCCATATTTTTTACGTCCCACTTGAGTTGAGCCTTGCTTAAAGCCAGGCATAATTTAGACTTAGTGTCCTTGAGTTCTGTGTCAGGTCCTTGACGCAGCAGTCTGATTTACATCCTGCTCAGCCCTCTCCTAAGCTGTCTCTTGTGGGGACGTGGCTTGTCTATTCACCCTTCATGCCACTCCAGATGAGTGCTACCCCCACAGAACAGGCAGAAGCCTGGGGAGCAGTAGTAAAGACAGGCCCTTTCTGATGACTGCACATATGGGACCACAGGCTCGTGGTCAGCACTAGAACATCTTCACAGAATCCAAATCAATCAGTTCACTTTATTAATCCCTAAGGAAATTCAAGTGTTTAGGTATCTTTGGATGGCAGGAGTGCGTGTTGCATTGGTTCGACCCATCTTGGTAGTACTTTTACATTTCCTAATTACTGGAAATTCACCAAAGGAACCACATACCAAACAAAAACCTTATTTGTATTCTTTAAGAGTTTATTGAACATTATGAAAGAGAGGGGTGGGCCTCAAGATGCAATGCCTCTATTTTGCAACCACGCTAAACATAATGAAGAATGAAACTCTACAGAGTACCAAATGTTCTCATGTTCTGAGAGAGGCATCTGTGTGTTTCTGAATACATCCTGACTAAGCAAAAATCACGCACTAACTGTGAAACAGTAGTTCCGGGCTCCTCCTTTCTCTCCACTGAACACGTTAAATACAACACACTGAGTAACCTTAACACTGCTCGTTTCTCCCCTCTCGAACACAGAATCAGGTGGTAGCTAATGAGGAAGAAACAGCATTTTTGGTTTTGTGGTAATTAAGGCAAGTATACATTTTGATTTGTCCTTCAACATGTACAAGGCACCCACATTTATCAAAGACATTCGGTATGCAGTATGTAGTATTGCACTGAAATAAAAGAGAATTACAGTACAGTGGTACATCAGGAATTCATCAAGTCATAAAAAAAAATTCTAAGCAGGCATTGTGTCCTTCCATAGTCTTCCATATGGATGAAACTGGTCAAATAAAAGTAGTTAAAAAAGACAGGAATGAATGAGGATAGGATGGGAAAATCTGACTTTGGCATACATAATCAACAGACTTTCTTTCCTCATCATTAAGTTGTGTCTTCTTCATTGACATGTGGAGTTTTAGGGACATTAGAAAATGTATACAATATCTCAGAACTTTGGATAATGCACATTAATCAGTCTTCCAGATCGTCATTATCAAATGAAGAGATGATCAATAGCAACAGTAGAGGAACACAAAATCTGCTATGAACCAATGTTTATAAAGCTTTCAAGACACAGGGTAAAAACAATGAAGCTACATCTCCAGCTTACCTCCAGCTGCAGTTCACTGATTGTCTTTGTTTCATCTTCCACCCTGATTAAACCAATTTGTTCACTGAGTCACACAAACTGCCATTTAAAAATGTCAACTACTGCATAAAAGCACTAAAAATCGTTCACATCAGTCTGCTTGGACAAAGTCTAAGTAGACACAGTATAACAATGTACACCCAACAACGTTACCTTGTAAAATAAAAATCTAATTATATAAACCTTTCATATTTGCCCAAAAAAAAAAATTCTAGTTGTGAGATTCAACCAGTGTCTATGTTGTTTGTGTGAGATGAAGGCAGACAAGAGAGTGGCTCAGTGGTAATTGCAGCTGAGCAGAGCAGAGTGTGTGTGTAGGTATATATATATATATATATATGTGTGTGTCACACCAGGCTCCCTGGCCAGGACACCACGGTCAGTGTGACTTTATTCTTCTGCAGCTTGAGCATGGGGATGAGAGAGGAGTTGTTCATGCCGACCGTGGTGGCTCCGTTCACAGCCACAATCTCATCACCACATCTGCAAGGGAGAGCACACATCCTTTAGCATGCCATTCACTAACTGACTGCTCAGAGGATATGGGGCGCAAGGCGATAGGTAGCGTGTTCTGCCACTCACTTGAGGCGTCCGTCAAAGTGGGCGGGAGTACCAGGCACGATGGTCTTGATGAAGAAGGGCTGCTGCCCGTGGCTCTCCTCATAGCCGCCCACGATGCTGAAGCCCCAGCTCTCACTGTTGGTCTTCAGCAGGACGATGTCTCGGCACCAGTGCATGTGACTGCAGACACACCAAACAACACGCTTACATCCCTGTTAGCTGTAGAAGGACGCCCAAAAACCACTCAATCACAACTGCGTCCGGCCTCTGGGCAAAAGGCCAAATGTTCCAAACACGACTATTGTTATGACGTTCGCCGTCATGCCAGATATGTTTATTGCACGACAGCTATGCAGGGAGAACCTCATATCAGCGTCTGTGAAGCAGAGAGCATGTGGAAGCTTCTACCTGGGCAGGCCCAGCCAGCGAGTCCACAGCGGGGCCCAGTTAAGGTCGTCTTCTCGTGGGCTCTCTGTGTAATCCAGCTCCTCCGTGTTTGCGGCCTCGGCCTCCTCCTCCGCGTCCTCGGCCAGGGTCTGGATGACCCGCAGCACCACCTGGGACTGGGCCGTCTGGGCCTTCAGGACCGACACGGCCTCGTTGTAGGTGAGCTGGGTCAGGTCCACCCCGTTGATGCTGAGCAGGATGTCCCCTGGGAAACAGAACGCAGAACGTTACGATCCAGTGTAGTCCTTCCTTTCAAAAGGGTCACACATCCTTTACACATGGGAGGACACACCCGTGTCAACGGGTCTGTGGTGTGATGTCATCACGGCTGTGAGGAGCCTTGTGTCCAGTTTTTACCAGTTTTTATGGTGCCGTCTCGGTGAAGGCAGCCCACCGGCTGGACACTGGTGATGTAGACGGGAAGGCGGCTGCGACAGTCCCTGCCCCCAGCGATGGTGATGCCTAGGGACAGGCGAGGCTCCTTCTTCAGGCTCACTGTCTTCTCCTGGCTGGAGAAACCTCCTGGAGGGTCCTGGACAACACATACACACACACAGTCATGACTTACTTGCCAACAAAAAGCCCCCATTAAAAAGGTGGGGTGAAACCAGATGAAGACTGAAAAATGCCTTAATATCCCAATAGCTGACAACTATATTGCGTCTGTATGGTTGACTGACTGGAAATTCATGTCCAGGTGTATGGATGGCAGCCATCAAGTGAAACGTTTCCATTTCCTTTCCTTAATTGAATCCTCTCATGACGCTGCTTGTACAAACAAATGTGAGGCGTTTCAGAAGCAGCTGAGCCATGGGAGCAGAGGTAACGTGCAAGGAACGACACTCCGCTCTCGTAGCGGAGGGCACGTGTGGAAATCCACAGCTTCTTTCTTTCTCTCCCTTTCTCCCACACTGGAGCCTGTAAACCTTCAGAGGTGACTGGGTGGGAGGTGGGGGGTGTAGATGGGGGAGGGGAGGGCTCTTCCTCCCCCCCCAGTGGGCCCACTACCCCCCCCCCCCTGCAAGACTAAAAGACTGTTCTCTGCAGGCGAAAGCTAACTGTCACCAGCTTTGATCCTCTGCCACCCAAAGAAACAAACAAACAAGACAAGACTCTGGCCCCGTAGCGGCAGAGTGAGCAGCACTCTGGTCCTTTTGATCAAGCCAGAGAAGGGCTTTTATCTCCAGACACAGCCACAGGCGCCTGCTGCCCAGGGCCCATCACCCCTGACTGGGACTTCGGGGGAGTTTTTGGACGTGCTAGCCCTAAAGTCCTGATGGTGACACAACAAGGGTTTGGGTCGACTGAATTGTGGTGAACTAGACTGGAGGTAGGACCAACTGAGGTGAGACGATTGCTGTTACGTCCATGTAGACAAGGACTAATTTAACCCTGTGCTCATACATTAAACAGTACTTGAAACACACAAATGTATTTTTTTATATGTTGTTTTCTAAAGAGGAGAGTTGGGATTATGCTATTGTTGTGTGTCATCTTAAAACACACACTTGAGGAACAAACTGTTCCTCAACACTTACCACTGTTTGACTATCAGAAAGCTTATCTGTTGCACTTACTGTCGGCAGTATTTGCATGTTGAATTAGATAAAACCTACCACTAAAAGGAAGGAATGTAAATGTATCAGTTGATGATTATACCTTCATGAAGGTGGAGCGTCGCTTGAAGTACTGGGGTTCAGGAGCCCTGCGGGCCCCTCGGACCGGAACCTCTCCACTGGTGCCCCCCTCCTCTACGGCCTCCGTCTGCCTCATCACCACAAAGTTCACCCGCACCTCACTGGCCTGGACACACACACACACATCAGTCCTAACTCCCACAATACAGCCATCAAGTGTGTCCTATAAACACAGCTACCCAAAAAAGCCACTTAGGTATGTAATTCCTTACTGACCACACACGGTTCTACTTTAGCTAGTTAGCATGACACGTCACACGCTGTGTCAGTCGGCTCTACCTGGATGATCTGAGCGGCGCTCTCCGGCGTGCCGTGCCTCAGGTCGTGACCGTTGATGGCCAGCACCTTGTCGTTGTTCCTCAGCTTCCCGTCCTTGGCCGCCAGCCCGCCGGTCAGCAGGTCCAGGATGAACACCCCCGACTCGTCCGACTTGCGGATCAGCTTGATGCCCAGCGGCTCCGAGCACTCCCGCTTCACCAGCGTCACCTGGATCACCGTGCCGGGGTTGTGGGCTGCCGCCGGCACGCTGCCGTGGGAGGGCGTGGAGGTGGTGGAGGAGGGGGCTGGGTGGTGCTCAGGGCGGGGGTGTCTGGGGTTGAAGCCCTTCTCCTGCATGACAGTGAACCTGAGCAGGGAACATGGCCGCCGCAGCACGGCGATGGCCCGGCAATGAGGGATGGAGGCTAGGCTGATGTCGTTTGCCTGGAAACAGAACACCACAGAGCGCTGGGGTCAACACCCTTCCCCAAAACTATAGTGATCCTGTATATAGTGGACTCACACATACAAATATGGCTTTGACAAGGAACGCAACATTGAGGTGCATTACAATGAGCATTCATGATATTGTTAAAACAGACCCAATCCCTCTGTCTTTGCAGTAAAAATCTGGCTCGAGATGCTTTTAAAGCTACTTCCTGTTATTGACTTGTCCGTTTTCCTATTTGCCTGTTCCAGTATTTTGGCATTCCTGCTACAACAGTTAATGCTGTTTAGTGTTGGTCCGCCTGCCAACCACCTCCACTAGAAAGCGATGAAAATGCTCTCAGTGCCCTCTTTACAAGCCTCATCCCAGAAAAGTCCTTCTTAAATCGATGCATTGATTCAAGGGGAAGAGTGCGATTCAATTTCAAGAAATTAGGAATGCAATCTCCGCTCCCACAATACATATCTTTTTACAGCCCCCGGCCATCTACAAATGCCAAAAGATTGGGGTGGGGGTGAAGGGTAATGTTACTGATCCAGAGGCAGCCCATTGGCTGAAAAGTTGTAATTATCCTTTCCATGACTGTCATTGGTCAGCCTGGAGCAAGAGCTGAGTTTTGGAGGGCATTCTGAGACAGTGGTGCCAGTGCTGGGAGAGAACACGTCTGTCATCTCAGTTTACAGCAGTACCACATTCCAAGACAGCCGGAGGAAAGAAATCCAAGGAGAGAAAAAGAGAATGAGAGAAAAGAGAAGGGGGGGGTGAGTGAGAGAGATATTCTGGGAGAGAGGAAGCTGAAGGCACCTTTATGAAATCTCCTTCAAAGTCTTATCCATTACCTTTACATGAAGCTTTCAACAAAACGTTTGAACAATATTTACTGTGAACAAAGCACTATCATGAGGGGGTCACTGAGGGGGGGCAAAAAACAAGCTTATTGAATAAGCTGTGCTTTAAAGACAAGAGGACAACAGCAAATGATGAATCCTCCTTCATCTTCTGGTCTTTTGTCAAGTTGGCTAGTACTGGAAAGGTCCCTAGACTTTTTCATAATCAACATTAGTAATACATTAGTAAGCCAGGTCTTTAAGCTATGCACCTTGGTCTTCTGGTGTAGGAGGGGGGTCAATCAGTAAAGGAAGGGGGAGTTCTGTGTGTCATGCATGCCTAGCAGTGCCCTGCCCTACCTGTTGCTATTGAGCTGAACACCCGTCTGTCCAGAATATCTGCTTCCCCATCAACAAATGCCTCTATCAACAGTGGGTCAGGAAAACCTAGGGGACCAGTGTGTATGTGACAATAACCCCACAGGATGGGTGAAACCATCTCAATGAGTACAAAACACACACTAATGTGTTTTGCGCTGCACTCCCAAATCCACTGATTTAGCAGGTAATCCACTGGAGTTATGTTTCCAGTGCCAACTCAAAACAAAGAAAAACACAGTAGGGGATTTATAGAGGGAATCTGTTCACTGTGTGTCCAGGTCAGTCAGAAGGACAAAGACACATCATTCCCTTTCATGTCATATCTTGGTGACATCACTGATGACTGGATGGATAACAGTGCCATGAAGAGAAGCATGTGCCATGATTATGTGCCATGATCCAACTAATCGTGTTGGATCCCTACTAGGGCTGCTGTGTCTCCCTCACCTCCAGGATGTGGTCACCGGGCGCCAGCCGGCCATCACGGGCAGCCAAAGAATCACGCACAATCTCCTGGATGACGATGTTACCCAAGGGTGTGTCCTTCCCGCCCACGATCCGCAAGCCCAGCTCCTCCTCTAGCTCATCCCGGAACATCTCCACCACATTAGCCTCTGCCACCAGGCTGGAGCGCACCGGGGTGGAGTCTGGAGAGGGTAGAGGGGATCAGACATGAGTGTGGAAGGATGTGTGCGTGTAGGCAGAAACACACATACAGGAATGGGCACACAAAGTATCGATCTGCCCATCTTAGATTTCCTGTAAGCCACACACACACACACACACACACACACACACACACACACACACACACACACACACGCACCTGTGATTTGGACATGTCAAAGGCAAGAGGCAACAGATTTGTTAAGTCAGTCATGGAATTCGTCAATCTGTAATAATTTCAACTGACACCATTGTCCTTTGGCAGGAAACTGTGTTTGATGGAGTTTTTCCAGCATGACACACTCACTGGCGTGCACAGGCAGGCAGGCTGTAAGATCAGGCAGGCTGTAATATCAGGCACCATCTGGCATGGCGTGCGACAGTCTGTTGGTGTTGATTTGGAATGTAGAACCTTGAATCAACAGTCACTCACCTTCTTTCACAACAAGACGATTAGAAAACTTACTGTATGGACACATTTGTTTTCACAAAGATGAATTTGTATTCACTCTGATAACAAGCACCATATAAACAGTATATTTTAGGACTTTCAGAGATCTGGTTGTCTAGCCGTTCCTTTGTTCCTGGGCAGCATGAAGGTTTAAAGATTAGCAAATAACAGCTGACCAAACAGAATTTATTCTGTCTATGTAAATCATGCATACATTTTGAGCCTTTGACTTAGAATGTAGCTAAATTAGTCACGTAATGTGAATATCACACTTTTAATACCCCCATCTCATCAGTGAGGGAAAGTTATTTTGACAGTCGTCCAACTATATTAAAGGATTGTAGATCTGATCCAGACAGAGATTTCAACAGATGTTAGTTGACTCATGTTCTGAAGATCTCATCTCATTATCCGTGAGTCTGGTATTCCAGAGCCCAAGGCTAATCGATGTCGGTGTCATCCAGTTCTGACAGGCTTTATCCTGGAACGGCTGCTGACCACATCAAAGGGAGCTTTTGGTTTTCTCTTAAATCAACATAGCGGGCAAACCATTTCCTCTCCCGGTCTTTTACACTCAGGGCTTCAACAAACTCCTCTCACCTCCAAAGACAGGATTGACACGGTGATACTGGCTTGTTGATGCTGAGAATGATACAGCTTTTTGTTGACAAACACCCCCCACCCCACCCTGAAAAAAAGCATTGCCCTCTCATAGTGTTCCTATAAGTAGAGCAGTCACGCTCTCCGGTGTTATGTCCGTCACGTTTACAGTCATGCGGTGAAGCCTAGAACAGAGAGTTCTTCCCTAATAGATTATTCCATTGACATAACCACGGTTTGCTAGAGTGAGCACTTAGTCTGCAAGAGGTCGTGTGGCCAGTAAGAAGTGACAGCTTACCATCCTCTGCCTCCTCGTAGGCGGGGTTTATGAGTCCTGGCTCTGCCTGGCCCCGGGTGGGGGTGCGGGACGTCGCGGGCGTGTGTTTGGCATCGGCTCCAGCCTCCCCCTCGCCCCTGCTCGCCTTTAACTCATTCCAGGGAGGCCTCTTCCTCCTCTCGCCCTCCTCCCTCAGCCTCCGGAAAACAGGACATCTGAGAAAGGAGACGGAAAAACAGAAGAAGAAAAAAAGAGAGAGGGAGAGAAACTGGGTTAACATTTAATCAACCCTAGAGACAAATCTCAAATCTTGGCCAAGGTCTTTTTTTATATAGGGGAAAAAATAGGATTGTGTTCATTCATTATTTTCTGGGAAAACAAGGATGGAAATTGTCTTCCATTTCTGCCTTTAGGAAGATTAATCGGAGGTGTGGAGAATGATTGAACAGACTTAGTGAACTAGTGAAGGAGGGAGAGAGGCAGAGAGATGGGAGAGAAGGAGGGAGAGTGGATGGAATGAAGGGGAGAAGTGCTATGCAGATGAGCAGGCTATTCTACTGCATTGCAGGGACTGTGAGGGGGACAGGTCGAGTCTGACGGTGAGTCAGTCAGTCAGGCTGGCTGGCAGTGTTGTTACTGCTGCTGTTCTTCCAGGATGAACTTTGCCTCCAGTCTGTTTGCACTGGGAGGCTGCAGCTGGAGAAAGCTGCCACTAACACAACCTTTACCCACTCCTGATTGCATCATCCCCGACCATTGACACGAGAATAACGGCAGACAGCTGTAGTCATGTACGGGGTAAGAAAGCCTCATCCCTTTTCTCCAGTTAACTAAGAAAACTGTCTAGGCAAATGGTTTACTAGGTTCGCTTTCCTTTAACTCAAGCTTTGTGTATTATTTTTCAGAAACAAATCTTCACTCTGTACTCAATCCAGACAACTCCTGTTATATATATACACACACACACACACACACACACATCTCTATACATTCCTCTCTCCTTCCATTTGATACCTTCTCTTCCTACCTCCATCCCCAGCCACCCTCTCCCAGGCCCCCTCTCCCAGGCCCCCTCTCCCAGGCTCCCTCTCCCAGGCCCCCTCTCCCAGGCCCCCTCTCCCAGGCCCCCTCTCCCAGGCCCCCTCTCACCTGTTGTGCAGGTGTGGCTGCAACTCACAGCGCTGCATGGTCTGTTGGCACTCTGCATGATGGGGGCAGAGCACGGTGAGCTTGTCCAGCAGGTTCCGGACCAGCAGGCTGGAGGGCCGGCACTGGTGCAGCTGCAGCCTCAGGCGGTCCACGGGGCAGAAGTCCTGCTCCTTCAGGAAGCTGCTGATGCACTGGAAGCAGTAGGTGTGCCCGCAGGGCGTGTCCATGGGCCGCAGCAGGGGCTGCAGACAGATGTGGCACACCAGCTCGTCATCCACCTCGTCCTGGTACTCGTACAGGTGGCTCTCCTGGCCATCGTGCTGCTGGCCGCACTCCTTGCACAGCTTGGCCCACGTGAGGCTGCCACTGCCGCTGCTGGGCAGCTTGGGCTCCGTCATGGCCGCCCGCTGACAGACCCCGGCTTCCCTGCGTTCCAGGTGAAGAGATCTGGCGGGGAGGGGGTTTGCTCTTCTGACTGCTGTCCCAGAGAGGATGCTGCCTAGCTCAGCTCATTCAAAGCGTACATCCCAGACTTAATCCATTCAAAGAGGGAAGTTGAGACCATGATCCAGCGTTCCCCTGCTCCTCTTCAGGTCTCCATACTGGGTCTCTACAGAGAGAGAAACACAAAGAGGTCTGCCGTTGGAGTCGCTGGGTTCCTACTCATACCGGTCGGCTGTACAGGAAATGACACAAATCCACAGAGCAGCAACAATATGGAAGAGGGCTGCAGGTGTTTCCTCTCAACGAGTTTCCTGAGGGACAAAGGGAATTCTCGTTTTGGCTAAATGTCACTTTGTGCTTCATTAAAAGGGGTAAACTCCATGAAATGAGGCAAGAAAAGTGGAGAAAAACGAGTCAAGTCAACCCCCCTCTAGTGTGAAGGAACAAAGGCATGCGCTAGGAGAGAATGAGAACTCTGAACGAACTGAGCAGAAATGCAATCCCCATCACTAATGACCCTCTCACGTCCAATAACCAGAGGTCTGCGTCCCTCTGTGAGGTTCTTAATCTCCAGTAATTCCCTCTCTTAGGGAGAAGAACGATTATAAATGCATTCCATTACAGAAAAAAAAACTAAAAAAGAGCGAATAGATATCTCGCACAACTACCTGCTCATACAATATCCGACATCTCAACTTCACGGCAGCGCCAACATCCATCTATTCAGAGGAGAGCAAAACACTAAATATTTCAGAGTACTTACTGTACAGAATGTGCCAACGCAGCAAACAGGCTATGGTGCTGTGTTTACATGTCTCAGTTCCTCCTAATTCATCACCGTTGAATAAACCCTCGGCAAGGATACAGTGAGCCCAGGATCCCTTACCCCACCCCCCAGTCCCTAAACTCCCCTCTGACCCCCCTCCAGAGGTCAGCCCAGGCACAGGCGCCCTGTGTTGTGTCTCCTAGGTTATTAGCTCTGTTCCACCCACCTGAGATGATGATAGCAGCGTTGTCAAGCGCCCGGCAGCCACCGCATGCAAACAACAAACTCTAACCTCACAGCTTTGCTGGCTGCCTGCAGCCCAACTGAAACCAGAGCCCTACATCTCCGGCACACAGGCAGACTACGTGTGTGTGGGTGAGTGTGTGTTTGTATGTGTGTGTGTTCGCTGCACCGGGAAAGGGGGAGTGGTGTGACTAGGCACAGAGTAGATCAGCTGAGAGGAGGGGAGCAGAACTCTTTCTCTCTCTCCCCCCTCTCTCTCTCTCTCTCTCTCGCTCTCTCTCTCGCTCTCTCTCTCGCTCTCTCTCTCGCTCTCTCTCTCGCTCTCTCTCTCGCTCTCTCTCTCGCTCTCTCTCGCCTCCCTCCGTCGAGAAAAAAAAAATGGGTGGGGGGGGGGGGGGGGGGGGGGGAGTGGTAGAGAGCTGTTCAGACTGCTGATGTCGCACTAGTGCAGGCAAAACATTCTCCGAGGCCAAACCCTGGGCTGGCCAATTACAGAGACTGAAGGTGAGCATGTGTGCACGCATACACACACGCATGCTTTTATGTGAGCTCGCAATGAAAATCACGCACGCGCACACTGCTTGAGGTCAAGCAGGACACTGATCTCCCTCTCTCTCTCTCTCATCGCCTTTCTCTTTGCTCAAGTGATACCCCTTCTTGTAATGTATAGGGGTCATGGATCCTCACGCAAACTGAAGGAAACACAGAGGAGAAACCAGGCTGTGCTACATTTCATTGAAGATTCACAGGACCTTCTTACGGATGAATATCTGACAGTGAAATCAGATGAGTGAAATGAGTGTTGGTCATCAAATGGTATTCTAAGTATAAACAAATGTAAAAGGGAAGAAATGCTTATTTTTGTCTGAATGTTTTTTAGACAACCTTGATAGGTACAAAGTTTTTTTAATTATGATTTTTTAAATTAATGTGGGTTTATGTGGCAAAACAAGGTCCCAGTCCAGATGCATAAATCAGTTAACTGAGCAGAGATGTTTGGGAATGCAGCTTGGAACAGAACTAGCAGTTGAGGATTGAATTGAAGATTCAGCTCATGTCTTGGCTGAAGCAGCAAGGCAGAAGTGAGCCAGCCAGCCGGGCAGGCAGGAAGGCAAGCCAGGACAGGCAGTGACCCTGGTAGTGATGGATGGCTGGCTCCTCAGCCTCTCTGGATGGGTGCAGGGCTTCTCACATCCAGGCACAGGCTGTTCACAAGCCATGTGTCAATGTCCACATCCCCCCCATACTAATACACAGCTTCACAATGTTGTGACTGCTCCTCAAGGATACACACACACACACACACACACACACACACACAGCTCAGAGGTGAAGCTTGTTGTCAGGCGGCGTCAGCTGATCCATTTTTCTTCCTATACACATTACCATATCATACGTTTTTATGGTTTCCTCTGCCTATGGGAAGTACTGGAATAGAATCCTCAACAAGTGTAATAATGTTATCCAAATACAGTGACTACTTAAAAGGCAGTGGAATGAGTCAAATGGATTATACTTTCCCCTTGAAGTTATAACCTGGTTAACAGCCATGCCTTGTGCTGAAAGGTGACTTTGAGAGAGAGAGAAGGGGGGGGCTTTAGCCAAATGCCTTCAAAATCATGTGACATTCTAAGCTTTGTAGGTAAATGTCTTGGCCTCCAGGGTCCTCTGGGAGCTTACCAGAGGTGGCATTCTCTGGAAGCTTCTCTCTCAACAAGGGAGGGCAGCAGTTTGTTCAGATAGAGTGCATATCTGTATGAGTCACGTGTGCTGCCACACCTTTGTGGGGTGAACACATTAAGTCATAAAGGAGGTGGTAACCTTCCCTTGACGTCAACAGTATTAGATCATGTGTGTGTTGTCTGCCTCACTGTCACCGCCTGTCAGGATGAACAGAAATTACAAACAAATGGCCCCAGAACTTCAAAAACAGCTTAGTCTTCTAAAGTTCACAATTCTTCATAGCTCCTCCCCCTCCCTCCTCCCCTAGTCTGACTGTATGGTTCGCCATGCTGGAGTCCTGTGCATGGCACCATGGTCTTTGCTAAAAAAACACATCCATGCTAAAGCACCCAATCACAGTGGTTCTAATCCTCACACTATTCAGCAGCAGACTACCGTCTCCGCATACCAAACTGGACTACAACAGCAGCCGGGGCATACACATCTCAACCAGGAATTCCCATGACTTGAAGTATAGCTCTCTGTTGAATAGGGTGTGTAAAAAGTATTTCAATCATTCATTTAACAATGAGGCTTTCAGTAAAGGTTCTCCTTGAAACCACGCTCCTGTTCCACCTGTGTTCCAATGGCAAGTTGTGTTTGCTGATACAAGTTTATATTTTAGAAGGAGAATTGATCATTAGAAAACTATTTTGCAAGTATGTTAGCACAGCAGAAAACTGTTGTACTGATTAAACAAGCAATAAAACTGGCCTTCTTTAAAATAGATGAGTATCCTGAGCATCAGAAATTGTAGGTTTGATTACAGGCTCAAAAAGGCCTGAAACAAAAAACTTTCTTCTGAAACTTATTCTTGTTCTGTGAAATGAAGGCTATTCCAAGCCAATAAACTGAATTCATCATTCAACTCTCATGCAATTTCTCAAACTGGGCAATAAAAGGAAAATATTTAAATGGGCAAAAGAACACAGAAACTGGACAGAAGAAGATTGGGGAAAAAGTGTTATGGATAGACTAATCTACGTTTGAGGTGTTTGAATCACAAAGAAAATAATTTGGGAGACACAGATCAACTGAGAAGATGAGGCTGAGAAGATGGGAAGATGACAGATGGTGCTTGAAGCCATCTGTCAAGCATGGTGGAGGCAATGAGATGGTCCTTAAGGGTTTAGGTTGGTTGAGGGGCAGTTCTATGGGCGTATGTGAAGCCCTCTGTGACATGCTTGCGTGTAAAAAGGGCTATACAAATACATTTGATTTGAGTCTGGGGGTGTGTTGATGTTGGTAAAGTGGGAGATTTGTACAGTGTAAAAGAGATATTGAAGAGTGAGAGCTATAACTCCATTTTGCAATGCCATGCCATAGCCTGTGGACAGCACTTGATTGAGCCCATGTCCACCTACAACAGGACAATGACCCAAAGCACAGCTCAGTCCAAACTATGAGCTGGTATTCTTTCTATAATGCAGTGGCCAGCACAGTCATCGGATCTCAACCCCAATAAGCTGTCGTGGGAACAGCTCGACTGTGTGGTAAGTAAGAAGGGCCCAACAAGCCAAACCAATGTGGGAGGTGCTTCAAGAAGCATGGGGTGAAGTCTCTTCAGATTACCTCAACAAATTGACAAAAGGTATGCAAGGCTGCAACTGCTTCAAATGGATGACTCTGACAAAAGCAACGTTTGAAGGACACATTAATCATTTAAATGAAAAATAATAGTTTCTGACCCTGTCAATGATTTCCTATTCATTTAGCTATTTCCCATTCAAACAAAGTTAATGTATGTTTTCATGGAGAGAAAAAAAAAACAAATTTCTAAGTGACCCCTAACTTTTTAATGGTAGTGCGTATATGTATACTACGTGTGTGTGTGTGTGTGTGTGTGTGTGTGTGTGTGTGTATGTGTGTGTGTGTGTGTGTGTGTGTGTTCGTGTGTGGCACACAAGCTTAACAACGTTGTGTCACGTTAGGAACAGAGGCAATCATTCAAGACTCCTTGGTCTAAAACCATAAATAATTCACTGTCCTCATTGACAGCATGTGACATGGTTAACAACCAAGCAGACCCCCCCAACCCACATTCATGACTACATGTGATAAATCCATTAAGAATGAACTGTGATTACATATCTAACGTTTGTACCTCCAACATTACAGCCCTGTTTTCCCCTGTTTTTCAAACACTTAGCCTACACTGAGTAAACAGAAACTCACACATTAATCTACCATTCATCGCGCTCACCTTCGCATTAAACTTAAGATGACAATCCTCTAATGGGTTGACAGACTTCTTTTTCATTTTTTCCACATCATCATACACAAATATATACGTTTACATTATAAAACTGTAATTATTATGTGGTGTTCAGAGTTGAATGTAATGTTACGTATATGGGATCGAAACTCATCTTACCTGGGAAGGTTTTTTTTCCGGAAGTAATAAAACAAAGAAAGCTATGCTGAAACAGTAGTCTTACTATGAGAGCGCGAAAAACCTTGCCGGGCGGACAAACAAGAGACAAACGAATCCTTTCACGTTGCATTTACCGTGTAATATCCCTGCGTATTTATTAATCACACGACGCCGCCTCAGGTGTTGAGTCATACGGTAACATTCCCAGTTTCGAACAACAAAAAAACTAGGATCTGACGTTCGCTACAGGAAGTCCGGGCAGGTAGCTCAGTGTAGTTATTCCGCAGGTAAATTGAAATACTATCTTGGTCCACCTTTTGGTCCAGTACATAATACACCATAATAACTGTCAGTTCCTAAATGTTTTGTTTTGTTTAGCGAGATTGCACATTTTACACACTAGCTGTAGCCTATAATAATTAATCTACTGACACAAACATAGGCCTACACTTGAAAAAACAATTTAAATTATTTTGATTTTGATGATGATTTTAGACTCTCCAGTTTAATTCTAAAGAAATGCAATGAGTATGTAATCAACAACATTTTCCAGATACATTTCCCAACTTGTCTTTCATATATTATATTGGATTGGTCAAGTCACTTTGACAGTTTAAGACATGTTTTCCCTTCTAGATTTCCCTAACTAGATTTGTGACCAAGAATCACATTGAATTCAAAGGAACAGTCTGAATGATGCCCAATAAAGTAATAATACTTGCTTTGGGACCCTGCCAGTTAAAAGGCTTTTGACACATAAACAGTGTTAGCCTAATACCCCCTGCAGGATGGAAGGGAAGTCTCTGTAATAAAACCTCTGTTAGGGGCTGTTCCCCGGTGATTTATAGATCAGATGAGGAAACCCAAATGTAGGACTGGCTCACTGGCATGTGCTAGCTGGACACAATTGCCCACTTTAACAATACTTCAATTCATAAAATGTATTTGTCTTTACATTATATACACCTAAACTGACTGAACATCAGTTATTTAACTCAGTATCATCTTTGGGCAAACATTTATCATGACATTAGATCATATAACGATTGAGTTTATCTGCTCAGTCAGTTTGATGATTGCGTCTGAAAACTGAAACTGAAAATGTAGACGTGTGAGATAAATGCAGCATGATAAGATAAAAGTATGTTTTCAATAGCCCTCTGGACTACTGAAGACTGTCACATTGAAACATGAGCTTTGATAAGTTAGTGACACCATGTGGTTAGTGCCTTGCTTATGAGTAAGGTTTCACTACTTAACGAAAGTTAAGTGTTTAGTTGATATTTGAATCCATGCAACTTTGCTTCTACATTACAGTGTATCTGGCTTGGCTGTTGACGAGAAACCTTGAAAGTGAGGAGAAGGTGATGAGAAGGGGGGAAAAGTAAGAGACAAGGTAAACAATGGCCTGACAATGAAACACATCCTGACTCCCTCGCTCTCACAGGGCAGACCAGCGCTCCTCTGTTTGAGCTCAGGGGGGCACAACCAGGCTGTTTGTCTTTCCTGGGATCTGTAAACATCCTCAACACAAACAAGATCCTCTGTATCGGTAGAGAATAAACTCACACCATTGAGCCAGCTGCAGTCTCACTCTGCCAAGGTCTTTGATGTCCTTGGAAGAGAGCTGATAATGAAGGCCTCTTACGTTTTAATCCTTTTAATTGGAGCTTGTAAGCTACATATACCTTTCTTTGACAGATATGTCATGGTTGAGCCCCTGAGGACATGGGGTATGTATCGTGTCTGTAATCCACAGTGACACAGGGAGATATTCTCGCTTTCTTCTTGCCTAATGTCCTGTTAAATAAAGGCGTTTAGAAATGCATTTAGTTATTTTTCTCAATTATTAAGGGAGATCTTTCACTGTTTCAAGGCTTTTAGAATGACTCAATACAGTGGAGCTTCAAATGAGCATGTCTCAGTTGCTTTAAAAAAGTGCCCCATTTTAAGAACGACCTAGGTTGACATCTGCATCTTTGTGCAAATCGATGCGTGTGATTACTTACTAACATGAACACACGCACATAAACACGCATACAGGTTCGAATATAGTGCCGTGAATATCTGCTCTATTGCTTAACTATTGCTAGGTTGGGAACTGAGGCCACATTAACTCTGCAGGCTGTTTCCACCCCTGTCCCCTCCCCTCCTGGCTGACCAAACCAGAACTTCCTACACCTTCCCCTAGGCCAGACAGTAAGGCATCTGGCTCAGGCCACAGCTTGCACCCCCGTCCCCAGGCTCTGTCTGGCCTCCACATGAAGGCCCTAAATCAGTGACCAGAGAGACTACAGAGGGGTACCCCCCATACCCCCCACATGGCCATACTGTGACATTCAAGTGTCACTTCAACATGCTGGCGAGGGAGACCAGAAGCCGGCTCCTAACCATAGACCATGAGACTTCAAGGGTCTTCTGGTTTTCAGGATCAGTTAGATTGTTTCTTGTGTGTTTGGACTTCCAGATGATTCATCATTCCTTAAATACTATTATGGGCAATAAAAAGTTGACTTGTGTTTCTTAGCTTCATGAACAATCTGGACATTGTTCATAGAGTTAAGTACTATACTGTGCAAAGTCATGCATATCATATCAAGCATAATCCTCAGAGATGCAACAAACTCAGAGATCAGAAATAGTGTAAAGAGAGGGAATCATTCATTGGACAGAGTGTGAGAGAAAGTGAGAATGAGAGAATACAGCCTACTCTCCCTAATCTGTCCATTGACCCATCTGTTTTCTCTGTTCAATTGTTTGCCAGTCCTCTGTAGCCGCGGTTGATCCTCAGAGTGCTTGTTTGTACCTGCCGTGTCGCTCTGCTCGTCCACCCAGCATGACACTCTGTAATCCCTCATCAGGCTCTCACAGATCAAAGACCCATGGGGATCCTTATCAGGTAACATCTCCTCCACCCCCAGCCCCTCTCTCAATGAAGCCCCCCTCTCAGAACTGTGCTGACCTGAACTGCACACGTTGCTCCTGGTGGCACTTTGGCCTTTCCTCTTCTTATCAATACGAAGGGCTTGCCCAGATAAGGCAGCCCTCGCCTGAGGAGAGAGGGAGGTTGCTTGTCTCTTCCCCAACCCTGCTTGGCCACATTGTTGTGCCTATTCAGGTTAATTTTGTGGTTATCCCAATCTGATCTCACCGACTCATTTTAAGATTCAGCTTTTTCAGGTCTCATGTTTGCATCCTTTTCTGCATGCTTTAAAAAACATTTGCATTCAGTTCAATTGGTATATGTGTTGTCTCTGTGTTTAAACAAGGGCTTGTTTTAAAAAAAGAAATGAATTCCGTCGGCAGTCAGAAAAAGACATCATCAGCTCTGTTCCAGTCTCCTTCCATCATCCGAGACTCTAAACTCACATTTCCCCCTCCTTAGATAACACAACAGTCCATCTGTCTGGCGTGTATTTATGGGTGTGCAGACAACACAGACAGGGTAAACTGGTGTCCAAAGTCACGACCTAGCCCTGACCTGGATGAAGGAAATGGTCACGCTGCTCAAGACAAAGCAGCTTGAGGAGAGAGTCTGAGGGGCTGGGCGGTCGACCTCCAACAATGGGGGCCGCGCACTCAGACTCTGGGCCACACAAAGGCCAGGGCAGCCCCCTCCTCCCTTGCTCACACATTGCAATAGAGCTGGCATTTCACGCAGGCCTGTGAACAGCCATTCAATCAAACTACTGTTTAACCTGACCCTTAGCCTACACAGAAATCAAGAAGAGTCTGGTGGGATGTATTTAGGAAAGTGACCTCATGGACCCTCTGCAAATGGCCACCCCAGCTACTTCTGTTTCACCAGGTCCAGAAAATTGTTAGTCTTCAAAAAAGACAATTGTCACCTTGACCAGTGTTCAGATAAGTTAAGATACCAGCACAAATTAGTCAAAGTGTTTCATATGCTTTTTCTTTTTATGAAAGGTAATCTAAATATGGCATCCATTGAAGCCTGTACTTAATAGGGTAGTCCCTTACATGGCTGGAGGTGATTGTAAGGGCCAATAACTCCCTGGGGAATGAGAGACAGTGCCAGACCCTTCGTCTGGGTCAACTGCCCTCTGGCCAGTGCTGAAAAAGAACCAGAAGCCCACCTTTCCTCTCAATGGACTGCTCCTCCCCTTCTACCTGTCTATGGCTTGGATCAAGGTGTGGGGGCTGCATATCAAACAGGCTGGAGCCTTTGATGTGGATAGAAACACAAACACTGACTTGACCTGAGTCGTAACAGCTTATTTGTCCCCTTTAGTCATTCATGGGCTCCTAGTTGAATGTGTATGGCTTCAAAGGCTTGCTGCGTGGATCAGGGGTACAGTAGCCATGGTGGCTCTGAGAGGTCTCTGACCTAATGGGTCGAGGGTCTGGGGGAAGGCCATCTGGCTTCCTGTTCCTTAGATTTGATATTGATTTATTGGCTGTACATGTGAAGATAGGAGGACACCAGCTGCTAGGAGACCAGAGCTCTTAGCTCTCCCCCAGCCTCCTCCTCCTCCTCCCAGACAATGAGCCTCTTCTGCATCTGTATCACTGTGTTGTCTCAGAGCATTGGAGTCCATTTGAATACTATACAACACACCACTACACAATACAACTATGTTGTGCACAGGGCATTTTTTTTAGCCAAGAAGGGCAGAATGCTGTTTTTAGTTCATGGAAACTAGAGAGTAACTGTCTGACCACATTTCTTCACACACGATAGACACAGGCAATAGATTGATTCCCCAAATAGGGAATGGAGTGTCAATAGCACAGACTATAAAGAAAGCCTTATATTACCTTGACAAATGTAGTTTATATATCTGTTATGAGATGCTAGGTTGTTCAGGGCATTGCTAATAACTCCTTCCCTCTCACAGTTAACCCATTACAGAAACCATTCATTTACAAGGTTGCTTCTGTGCATAAAAACTCTCCCCTTCCTGTGAAGTGGGCCAGAGAGTGTGGCCTGAGCCTCGCAGGGCTAGATTACAGGTGTCGGCCTAGACCCTCGGTGAGTTGTGATTATTCCTCACACCCCCTACTCTCAGTATTTCATCCCCCACTCTCAACCTTCAAATCCCCACCCCCATCCTTTTTTTTCTCTTTCTCTCCCTGCCCATTCCCACCCAATACAAGCCTGTGATGTGGCTGTCTCAGATAATGAGGTGAGAATTTTATTGCAGCAGTCTCTGAGCCTGGCACCAGTCTGTGAGGAGGAGAACTGAGGACTTCTACGTCTCCCACACCATTGCTGGTCACAAGCGCCCTCTACTGGTTCAGATAAACCACAGTAAATCCACACTTCCAGCTCATCTTGAGCTTCAAAGTGAGCATAACAATGCCCTGACCAGCCGCCTCCTGCTGCTATGTGCCAGTTCCTGGGACATGGAGGCCTCAGGGGACAAAGAGATTTCTGAAACTCCAGTGCTAGTTTGTGAAGGATACATACACATTCAGGAAACCAGAGGGCACTATATACGTACGGTAAAGAGGCAGTGCTCTATCCTCACTCCATACAAAGGGTGGTGGGTGAGTACAATGTGAGGGGGGGGGGAGAGGAAGAGCATCAGATGATACCAAGGTTCAACGGAGACAGAGTGGCAACAGATACACTGGGTTTCCCCCATTAAATCACTCAGGCACCAGTTGATAAGATGCAGCACACAACACGAGCACACTTCACACCACTTATCTTTTAAGAAAGCCAGCCCATTATCTTGTATTAGGAACCACATGCATATGACAGTGAGATCAAAGGGGGCTTTCTTAGCACTTTCAAAGGAAGCTCTGAGTCTTTTATTGTCTTTGGGACCAGGGACAAATCTCATTCCCACTCTGACATTCTTCAATTGAAGCAAGGTGACAGTGAAGAGGAGCATGACTTCTAAAGCGGAGCCCCTTCCCACACGAGGCATCATTTCAGCTCCCCCCCTTGTTTGTTTTCTCTATCTGGTGTTGCATTGTGAATTACAAGTTGTGTAGGCCTGTGCACTTCCACCAAAAGGATTATGAAGGTTCATGTATACCTTTTCATAAGATTGGAATCAACGACACATACTTGAATGTCGTGACTTTTATGATTTTAGTGTACCTCAGGAAATGTGAAATAAATGTGGCAAAGGTTTATATCTAGAATGAGCTGACTCACTATTGTTTATGATAAATGATTTACCATTTTGTTGTCCTTCACCCAAACCTATCGTACTCCCAATGAGGAGGAGTTGCAGAGAAGGGGAAACCTCTTTTGAACAGGCCGTCATTTCCTCTGGAGGACTCTGTTATTCCAGTGGCCTTTGTGAATGAGCCAAGTGGCCCCACCACAGACAGGAGGTGGGCTCTTCACAGGCAGCTGAGGTTGTCAGCCCGGCAGGGGAGGGAGGAACTCCTGGCAGGCGGACATAGGCAGAAAACAAACACTGGCCACTGTAACAGGAAAGGAACTGCAAGCCCCTGTTGATACGTTGTGTGTGCGTGTGTGTGCGTGTGTGTGCGTGCGTGTGCGCGCGCGTATGTGTGTGCGTGCGTGTGTGAGACTGATGGGAACGATGGTGGTCAGTGAAGGAATTAGAACCAATAAACAGTTCAAACTGTTTATTGCTTTATATGATCTGGCTTCATGTCATTGACCTCAGTGATCCTGCCCCTGGATGTTATGACCCACTCCTAGAACTTATGACTCACTGTCCCCTCAGTCTGAACTTCAAGCTTGGACCAAAACATTATCATCAGCTATATTTCAATATTCCAATGTTATTCATGACTGACGTGTGATTAAATTCCTGTAAGGTTTGCTTCTAAAAGTGAATAGAAATTCCACCTCTGTAAATGGCTGGCTTTGAAACAATTACACCGACCAAAATGTGGAATGTGCCACCCGGTGACTAAAATAACAATAGTCTAAGCAGCCAACCATCTATGTGAGGTCTACCTACCTCCATTCCCATGCTTGTTTTCACTTGTGCTCAATCACTGCACTTAAAAGATGAAATAAATCGAAATTAACGGACCTAGACCTCTCCCTAGTGGTGTTACTGGAGCATTGTTTTAGTTGGCCCAACGTCCCTCTGCTTGAGCAACGTGACGTACAACGGATGACGTATCTCGAGGTCGGTTTTCAGTCGGTCTTCACATAAACAACGCTGGAACTTGGTACCCACTATAACCGTAGTGGTGCTCTACTGCTGAAGACAATCTTTCGACTTTTTAGAACTGCAAATAAATCTACAAAACCGATATTAAGACTGGATAGCTATGGCTACAGTTAAAAAAGACGACAGGTTGACAAGTTCGCAAAGCTTCTTGTGCGTTGGTTTTGCTGGGGTTTTTAGTAAAACTGTCACCTCGCCTCTGGAGGTGGTAAAAATCAAGAACCAAGTTGGAACATTTCACTGTAAGAAAGGGGTTTGGCACAGTTTTCTTCTAATTTATCAAAATGAGGGCTTACGAGGGTTTTTGAAAGGAAATCTCGTTTCCTGTCTCCGGCTATTTCCCTACAGTGCTGTCCACTTAGCAACATATAAAAAGTGAGTTGATATCCAGATTTTTGTGTATTGGTTTGAATGGTTTGATGGAACATTAACTGCATCTCTGTCAAACTAATAGCTCTTTAGACCACGTTTTGTTTAAACGTAATATTGTTAGCTTGCTGTGTTGACAGAGTTAGCTAGCTGGTTGATTAGCATTGCTAGAGCTACTGTAGTAGTAGTCACTATTTTGACAGCTGTACAGTAGCCTACTGGATACGTTTTTTTTCATCATACTTTATTATTGTATTTGAATTTAATTTGTCAGTTTGTCGCTTGTTGTGTTTCTACGGTAGTTTTTTTTTTAGCTCGCTAGTTTCCTTAGCTTTGTTAGCTACATCATCATGTCTTAGTTTGGGGACATCACGTCCATATCGAGCTTCCGCCCATATAGAATGACTAGTTACGTCATGTCACACCTTCTAGTCTCGTCCAATCAGACAAAATGAAGCTCCTGGTTCTAATGAACAAGCCATCATGTGTGAAGATAAATCGTTAACCATAGGCAAACGACACGTTGCCTTTACCTGCTCTAACCATTAATAGATACATGTGCAATCCTACCCGACCATGCCCTAAACGGAGTCATGGTACATAATTTTCGGGCGTTGACATTTAGTATAAATAGTCACGCGCCAGCCGACACGTGTAAACAGGCACATGTAAACACGACCCCCGGCTCCTCCTTTTCAGTGAAAGTCAAGTTTCGAGGTTAAAAATGTCACAATCAATTGTAGAGGTTAGATACATACAGTCCAATTTTATTTAGATTTACAGATTAATCGGAATGTATAGCACGAGCATAAGATTAGTTTATAGATTTATGTGTGAACTAGTAAAAGTTCGATATATTTTTTTAGTTTGACAATACAAGAGAGATGGTTTTATTTTGACTAACAACAGAACTCATTTGTGTTTTTTTAATTCTTTCTCTAGGATTGTCCACCTTCACATGGATGAGCTGGGCTACATCTCTCAGTGGAGGGCCATATTTGCAGGCGGTCTGGCTGGCATAACTGCCGCCCTGGCCACATACCCTCTGGAGGTAGCAGAGACACGTCTCATTGCTCAGAACTGCATGGAGCCCTCTTACAAGGGAGTGGTCCACACCCTCTCCAAGATCTATGGGACAGAAGGTCTTCTAGCGCTCTACAGGGGCTTCTCTCTCACAGTCATAGGTATGTACGCTCTCTTGTGTGAAGTGGACGGGAGTGTTTAGTCAACCATCACTCAGCCTTACTTTTTTTTTTTTAAGTGAATATTCATTTTAAATAACCAAACTGTTTACCATAGCTGTCACTATAATTGATATAAATCTGTAAACTCTTTATTCTAACAGGTGCATTCCCCTTCTCTATTGGCTGCTATGCAGTCTATATCAACCTGGACAGACTGTGGCAGGAGCCTTCCTTTCGCTTCACTCCCCTGCAGAACTTCATCAATGGCTGCTTTGCAGCAGGAGTGGCTCAGACTCTCTCCTACCCATTTGAAACTGTGAAAAGGAAGATGCAGGTCAGTATTTTAATACATGAAGCTGTCTTATACCACTGTATAGTGTGGCATATGTCAACTGTAGTACCACTGCTGTCCATAAGAGGGCATGTTCATACATTACATAATAAATGTATCCCTCAATGAGAAAATTATATGGGAATACTTTATCCTATAAGATACCACAGTTATAGAAGTTGTGCATTTTTGTCTCAAAACGTTTATAGACAGTTAAAAGAAAGTGTTTTTATGGCGTGGTATAATTTTATGTATCTTTTCACTTGTTTTGTTCTGTAAGTAAAAGGACACATTGTGTACAATACTATTCCGAAGGACAGAATACTACATCCGGTTTTATCGGCCTATAATTAGCAACCACAAGGTTCTGCGGCAGCTGAGAATGTGAATGTCGTTCAGGGTCTGCACTCACTATAGATAAGTTCGCTAAAGATAGCTGGTAACAGTGGATATGCTGAGTGCCAGGTCTACAAAGGAGTTAAACACAGAGCACTATTCTGCTATCATATTCTTATGTAAGATTTTTTCAGTTGATGTGCTTAATGACATACAAAGCAGTCCAATCAGGTTCCTTCTGTAAATATTTTTAGTAAAACAGGAAGTAGCAAGGAGAAACATCACATGACCTACAAATGTTTAGGGAAGTTTTAACTTACTTTAAGGTAAGGTACTTGTTTTTAAATGATCATAGTAGCATAGTACGGCGCAAACGTAGCCTTTTTGAGAACAAAATACTTTGGTAACTTTTGTTAACTTTTTATTTGTGTTTTATGGGGGAAACTTAATCACCACTGAAGTCATGTATGGGGTTAATGCAAAAGCACAAAAAATACTTGATTTTGAAGGACCATGCAAATGACAACTGGAAACTTACCACATCTGGTTAATGCATTATTTCACCTCTTGCCAATCAGTAAGGGAGGAGTCACTGTAAGTGACTGCAAGCAGACGAGTCATGTGAGATCAGCTGAAAATGTCTCTCGATAACAAGAATTGAACGATGTTTTAACAGTAAATGTATAATCCTGCTTCTTTCATACAATGTTTAAAGATTGTAGATTTTGATTCATTCTTAAATTTAAGTTGGTTTATTGTCAATAGTATCTATGTTGTTTTCAACAGTATTATTTCCCTGTTAGACACAAATACACACTACATTTGGGAGCATCAACTACTTATCAGAGCAGATACATTCTCAATCCATCTTACAGGGTTCCATTTCACCCTACTTGTAATTGATTTAATCAAGGTCCTTTGCAAAATCAGATTTAATGCTGTTCTCTTTTCTTTAAAGGCTCAGAGTCCTCACCTGCCCCATTGTGGAGGAGCTGATGTCCACTTCACTGGGCTGACAGACTGCTTCAGGCAGGTGATCAAGAACAAAGGCATCATGGCACTTTGGAGTGGCCTCACAGCCAACTTGGTCAAGGTGGGAACAGATAGATAGCATTGTCAATACATTAGAAACTGTATTACAAATATTCATATTTCTATACTAACAACTATTTACTATACTTGATTATCAAATAATTACTGGAAAGTGATGGGCGGATCCTGGGAAGTTGGTATCTGTGTCTGTATCTTCAGTAAAAGAATAGTAGCCTATGTTCCAGACACGTTGTGAGGAGGCAGGACTTAGAAACACTGCAGTGGTTTGGTTGTTATTCAGAACAGACATGTTACAAGCTGCCAGACCAGGCTCTGTTCCTGGAACAGTATGCACTGCTCTCGTCTTTCATCTCCAAATGACATTTCATGATAGCTGCACGATTGCTATTATACAGGTGAAAGGGCTCCAAGGGCTGAAAGTTGCCCGAAGAGGCACACATACTGTAAAAGTCAGAGAACAGTCAGTTGTAGTTGTAATAATCAACCATTTGATGGGTATTTTATTAGGACTTGGTCTTAGTTTATTTAGGGTTTTCATGAATGATCCTAAATGTGCTGTTGTATTTGTTCTTAAAACTCTGTTTTTTCTTTCACAGATTGTACCATACTCTGGCCTGTTGTTCAGCTGCTTTGAGATGTGCAAACAGGTCTGCCTTTACCGCAATGGGTACATTGTGTCTCCTCTGAGCTATAAGTTAGCGCCAGGCGTGGACCAAAGCCTAGGCCCCTCTGAGTTAGAGGAGATGAAGAAGTACTTGAAAAATAGAAACTTTCAGTCACAGGAATCTTCGATGGGAAATCGCTGGGGATACAAGTCCTCGTAGGACTGGTAGGATTTGTCATTGACTGCTGACCCTATTGGGTTAGAAAAGGGCCTGTCTTTGCTTCCAGAGTAAGTCTGAAATATTTGTTGGAATCCAATACTGTAGAGATGGAAATCTGATTGATTTCAGGTCTACTTCTCAGACTTGCTCAATGCAGTGTAGTGTCAGTGCATGAGGAAACATTTTATATAAAATTCCAATATTGACAATGATGGTCATTTGGTTCATCATTTATAGTATGTTCTATACTCAGGCAGTTATTGTTACAATACAATAATAGGAGCTGCATTTTTACACTCCACAAACAGCACAATCTACGGTCATAGAAATACTTAATTTTTACATCAATATTTAGTATTTTATTTGACTGGGTTATCTCTGTATGAAGTTTTCAGTTGCATTCGTTCTGAGGGTGTTAACATGCGCCACATGGCTTAAACTCTGTCTGGTATAGACGTCAATAAGAGAGCATAAACCTGACCTATTATGAGAATGTAGTTCTTACTACAGTCATGTGCATTACTCAATGTTTTAAGATGTAATGTATTTTAACACACTTCAGCTCATGTATTTATGTGCCTTCGGATTTCTGTATTTATTATGGGGCTATTTGTTGATCATTCTAAATGTAAATAATGAGACAAGGCCATAGCACATATGATTGTGTGTCTAGCAATAAGACAATATTAGCACTCCAATATTACTTTGAGCTGACTACATGCAAGTCCTACATGTTTAGATTGTTATGGTCCAGGAGTCATTTTAGAAATGTTTTAGTAGTGCAGTCAGTATGTTGCTGTAAATGACAGAACGTGATATGAAGTATGTTACAACATAAAATTATATCACAAAACATTGTTTTTGGAACATTTTGTGAAATATTGAAAGTCTCTGATGAGTGTTCTGTAAATTCAAATGTTGTGGATCACAATGCAACTTATTTTACAAGAGTACTTGGAAATAATGACACATTCCTTTAACCTTGTTCAGAAAATGTTCCGTATTCTAATGGCCTGTACTTCCAAAATGCTATGTTTTGTACACAGAAGGCTTGTCCACCTTGGTTTCCACTTGTTGGTACGAAAGGCCTTGAATGGAGCTACCATGTTTGCCCTCATGGTCATTGGTTTGCACCTATAAGCTCCTTGGTTTGCCCTAGTGAAGTGACAGTAATTTGATCTGAAATATGTCCCCCACAGAGAACACCACAATCACCAGGCCCTGCAAACAGTTGGAAAGCAAGATGAACTCTTTGAAGATAAACATGAGAAGTAACTGTTGTACCTTGTCCACAATCATTTAAAACCTTTCTTTACATATCTACTTTAACCATATGTTATCCATGGTTATAAAAGAGTTTGACCAAGCACAGCATTGCATTTAGAAGAATCTCTATCTCTTAGGAGGTCATGTGATCTTGTAGTCAAGGACACAGAAAGGGACTGGTTCAGATGACCTTTTTTCCTCTACAAGGGGCCCTGTCACAGCTGATCATTAACTCTGTAACACCAACCATGTCAGTTGCCATGTCAGTTGCTCCAAGCTGAAATATACTGACCTTGGACTCGCCTCACATTAAGAGGGCATGCAAACTTTGTCAAAATACAGTTTTAGTAACAATTAATCATATATTCCATATAATATAAAGAAAGTGCAACATATTGCTACTGCCTGGTAAAAAATTATACACTTCGGTTTCGAGACTTTCGTGTAAGTCTACATGAAAGGTGAAGTCAGACATTCTAAAAATCTCAAGCCATAACCTTCCAAATATGACTGACTTTTCTGGCGAAGGCCTTCATACAAACGACTGAACCACGCCCACTAAATGCATTCGCGCACCAATGATAAGACGGGTTTGACGCTCTCGTTTGGTCTCGCGCACACATTAGTCTTAAATCCGTTCTCAAATCGACTGTTCGTCCCATTTCGCCTACACCGGCATACCACTCCAGTCCCGCGACTGAACGGCAAGGTTTCTTTGAGACGAAGACTAGCATCAACCGCAAACATGAATGAGACGGCCGTTTCTTTCGCTAAGGACTTTTTGGCCGGTGGTATTTCCGCTGCCATCTCCAAAACAGCAGTCGCCCCCATCGAAAGAGTGAAACTCCTTCTCCAGGTCAGTGTTGTTGGGCGGAATGATGAAAAACATTGTGTGCAACAGGATTTCTAGAACAAGTGAACGCCAAAGCATGCAAGAGTGTCATTCCCGTTAAAAAGATAATGGTGTGATGGTTGTAGGCTAATCTGGTGTTGCTTGCTAATAATACCTAGCTTGTCTACTATAGTAGTAGTCAAATAAGTGGCGTAGTAAATGCTAGCCAGCTTGTTAGCTCACATAAGCCCGTTTCGTCCAGACTTTGGCGATTAGTCCGACAGGTCGGTTGAGAGCAGTAAGCCATCTTAGATGAGTGAGAACAAACTGTGAGAACAAACTGTTCTCACGTCCGAAAAGTTGGCGAATGACATTCCATTTCATTAGAAATGTGTCTGATGCTAGTTCAAGGAAGTAGACATTGGTTTTAAACAACTAGCGTAGTTTTTTCTTCTCTAAATTTTGCAACGGGTTTTAAAGTAAATCTCTAATGGCACTTTAGGATTCGGTCCGGTTGCCTTATTTGACCTTTTCAGTAGTTTTTTTGCTTGGTAGAATTTCGATTTGACAATGGGTGTCAAATATGGCGCAGTACTGTACTCACTAGGCCTCCTAACCAAGGTCGATGCAAGGGGAGGGAGGCTTCTTGTTCGGGCCCATTCAAATGCCAACATAGCTCGCGTAGACGGGGGCGGGCCTTCTCCAACAAGCCCGTAGTATTTCAGTGCGAAGTGACCAATGCTATGTTTGTCAAAATTAAATACAAGCACAGTTAAGGAACCGTTTGACAAAATGCAAAGTATGTCTGTGAAGTGCACATTTTAAGTCCTTCTAAACATTTCTTGTCTTGTCAGGTGCAACATGCCAGCAAACAGATCACAGCCGATATGCAGTACAAGGGCATCATGGACTGCGTCACCCGTATTCCCAAAGAGCAGGGTTTCCTCTCATTCTGGAGAGGTAACCTGGCCAATGTCATCAGATACTTTCCCACCCAGGCCCTCAACTTCGCTTTCAAGGACAAGTATAAGCAGGTCTTCCTTGATGGCGTGGATAAGCACAAGCAGTTCTGGAGGTACTTTGCTGGTAACCTGGCCTCTGGTGGAGCAGCTGGTGCCACCTCCCTGTGCTTCGTCTACCCCCTCGACTTCGCCAGAACACGTCTGGCCGCAGACGTCGGCAAGGCAGGTGCCGGGCGTGAGTTCAGTGGCTTGGGTGACTGCTTGAAGAAGATTTTCAAGTCTGATGGCCTCAAGGGTCTGTACCAGGGCTTCAATGTGTCTGTCCAGGGTATCATCATCTACAGAGCAGCCTACTTTGGTGTTTATGACACAGCCAAGGGTGAGTCGTCAGGCTTTCCCAGCATTAGTCTGTAAAGCTGTTTTCTAACAATTGATTTTGTAAAAAGTTCTCCAGCCTTTGCTGATCCTTTCATGTTGACTCTGCAGGTATGCTCCCAGATCCTAAGAACACACACATTATTGTCAGCTGGGCGATTGCTCAGACTGTCACTGCAGTTGCTGGTTTCACTTCCTACCCCTTCGATACCGTCCGTCGTCGCATGATGATGCAGTCTGGCCGCAAAGGAGGTAACCCCTTGAGAATACACTGTAGTCCAGTCTTCCATAATACACAGTCATGATTGATCTGTTACAACCCTAATTGACATAAAACGTTTGTGTCCTTTTTCAGCTGACATCATGTACAGTGGCACCATTGACTGCTGGAAGAAGATTGCTCGTGATGAGGGTGGCAAGGCCTTCTTCAAGGGAGCCTGGTCCAACGTTCTCCGAGGAATGGGTGGTGCCTTTGTGCTGGTGTTGTATGACGAGTTGAAGAAGGTCCTCTAAATAGATTTTTAGGTCCAACGTAAATGTTGAAGTGTTCAACACTGTAACATCTTTTGGAAGGACTCTTAAATTCCGCCTTATTTATCGGGACCAACTAGTATATCAGTGCTAGTTGTACTTTGGAAATCCGTTTAGCTCTTTTCTTTTGGCCCATGTTTGTTTGTTTTGTTCCCCTCACAATTGGAATGTCATTCTTCGTATAAAGAAACCTTTGCTGGATGGAAAGTTTCTACCAGATTGTCTGTTTTAGAAAAAAAATTAATGCAATAAAGGAAACCTACTGAATGAAACCACACTTGAATGCCTACCTTGGTTTTGAATGTGTGTGTTTTGAAAGGATAACATAACTGAATAGGAGTGAGGTCGTAGTAAGGCTTAGTCCTGTTGCCTCCCTCCCTCAGTCAAGTTTAGTATAACTCAGGGAGCCACTTGGTGTCGTCTTTCATGAGGTGCAACCTGAGCACTGGCTCATGGTGGCAAATCACTCCAGAGTTGTATGTGGACTCGAGCCAAGATCAGCCAAGAAGATTTGTGACTAGTTGTAATCTGTCACCACTTTTAAGAAGTTTGAATGGAATGCTGGTGGGATTAAAAATGTATGTTTAAAATTGTATAGGAAGTTGTTACAATAACTGCAGCTAAATTGAGTTTGGAGAAATTGAGAAATATTCATAATTCAGTTGTAGATGAAGGGAAAAGTGGACTAGGAATTGTAGTGACATGGATTACTCCATTTACATATATTCATTTAGCTGACGTGTTTATCCAAAGCGACTTCCAAGAGAGCTTTACAAAAGTACATAGGTCTCTGATCATAACAACGACATAGCCCAAAACATGATGCATACATTGTGAAAAACCAAATAAGTGCCAAAGGCAAGAACCATAAGAGCATGTAGTTAAACAAGTTACAATTAAGCAACATGAACCTCAAAAGTGGAAGAGTGTACCTGTAGAAAGCAAGCAACAATAATATATTTCACAGCGAGTACAATAATTTTAAATCAGTTACAACCAACAAGAGCAACAAGTCTCTCAATAAGAGTCATTGTGATCCTGGAGGAAACTAACATCAGGTTCAGCAAATCATTCCTAAGTACTATTGTACTCCTGGAACAAGTGTGTCTTGAGCATTTACTCCAGCGTTCTAAACATAATTGATCCCCCATCAAACCTCCTAGTGTTCTTTACAAGGCCATAGCCATGGAGTCAAAATTGGGGGGGACAAATTAAATTTATGATAATTTCAGACAGCGTGTGTGGTTGCCTGTAGTAGCGTAGCACATTTATATTTATATTTTATGTCAATATATTGGGGGGAACATTTTGACCAGACTTGAATATTGGGGGGATGTGTCCCCCCCAATATATATTATGATCACGGCCTTGGTTCTTTAGGACTTCGACCTTGAGTGGGTGTTTGGCAGTCAAGAATGTTGATGACTTTAGACCTGCTGTAGAGAACGATTAATCAACTCAGTGAAACATAAACGTAAAGGTATTTGTGAAGAAAAACTATATAAGCAATCGAAAAAAGTTTTATGCAGTTCTGATGGAGGTTTGACATGTCGGTGTAGCGTGAGAACCCTATACCTCACTGGAGTGTTGTGACTGACATTGCTTCAGAAACACAATTGCAGCAGCTGATATGGGACGGAGGCCAGACTCATGCCATCATGGAGAAGTGTGGACCTTCCTTGTCCTTTTCACAGCAGCTCCACTGTTTGCCTGCACAGACTGTAAACCTTGGCCTTGTGCCACCAACTGGATGGACAAGTAAGGGAAACTGCCGTATTAGCACAATGAACTTTGTGCCACTTTTGATGTGTCACAGCCTCTTTCTGATTACACATGATTTACCCAGTTGGGTATCGGAGTAATCGTCCTCTCAGACTCCACAAACATTTTGATAATAAATCCCTATAATCACTCACACTAAATTAGGGATCAAATTGGAACTACTGTCAACAAATTAGTTAAGAAATGTTTTATGATAGCCTCAGGGATTAGAGACAAATATTTTAGGTAGATTTGGACTCTGGCATTAGGCTGACTGCTACTGTACTGTAGCCACAGTTGTTCAAAGTCATTGGTGTAATCTCAGACGAGACACGCCTACTTAGATTTACAATTTATTTTACCCTCTTGGATTTAATCAGTTGACCTCTTGTACTGAATCAGTTCCTATACCACGTATATGATTGAAACATGAAACACTGTATCATTTATGGTCTCTTGATTAGAAAGGCTCTGTTCTGTGTTCCCAGGAAAGCATCTTTGGGTTTAAGAAAAGTACTATATAAATGAAAGTTAGTATTATAATGTATGTTGTATGTGTTGTATGTTGCTCTGCAAATAATCAACATAATCAACTGCATCTGGATTAAGGGGGTCCCTCTCTGAATTGCTCCTTTATTGAGAATGTTCACTTTCCATCACAGTATAACATTGAAACAGTAAAAGAATACTATTGTCAGGTTTCCACAGATTTGGGGTTAACATACCTTTTCACAGATCATAAAACACATTTAGAACAAAATTATATTAAACACAATGTTTTTGTTTTCAAAAGGGATCTCTCTTTAGTGGGGCTTGTCATTGATCATGTGTATAAGTCCAAAAGTCTCTTCTCTGCCTTGTGGCTGCTGCCACTGACGTTGTGGCTGTGACATATCCTATGTGCCTGCTTGTCAGCAGTATTGTACTGGAGGTCAAGGTTATTGATTGTCCTGCTGCCACACGTGTTGGTTGTGCCTGCTTAGCAAGGGTATTGTCTTTTACATTAAGATCCAGAACAGATTTTATTCTCCAGTTCTGTAATGTTTTGTCCTTCCTGAGGCGGTGAGTGTCAAGATGGTAGTTATCTCTGATTGATTTAGAAATCATCCTGGCAATTATTGAATTTTTAAATAATTATTTTAATTTATTATTTAAATAATAAATGTTTGATCAATAATTTGAAAAGTCAGGTTGACTCTTCCCCTTGACCATTCCTTCTATGGTAAAGGACATTATCTACTTCTCACAGTGTTCTTTGGGAGAACTAAGAGAACATATTATCCAATTCATAAAAAAGGAATGGGCTGTATAATGTATTCATTTTCATGACATTATCATCATATGTGTGTCTCAGCCACGTCACTGCAATACATAGCCTATCCATAATACCAGCATTTGAGGAAACGCATACACTGAAAAAGACACTGAACGAGAACCTTCTGACAACATCTGCAGATAGTGCCATCATGTGGTGAATTGTCAGAAACCTGCTTCACAGTATTTCCTCATTCACATAAACCTACATTTTGTAGCTTTGCCATCCAATCTAGTGCGAGATATTCAAAATGCTTCTTGCTATATTTGCGTTGATAGTCTATACTATATGGAAAATGCATTAAAGTAACAGTTTGTTTATTTCTACAGTTATAGTTTTTACAACTTTTTACGTGATCTTTTTGCCTGGTCAGCTGCAGCCTGTAACAGGCTGAAGTATGGAAATCTCCCACTAGTTCTCATACAACTGACGTGTTATGGCATGCCAATATAATCAGTTGCAGATACAAAGACATGCACGTTCACAGTGTAGCCAATCACGAGTCTTCCAGAGACCATTTTTTTCTTCCCTTAGGGTTTTGGAGAATGCAAAGCCTACATACATCGAACAGTGCGTGTAAAATGGGGAGCTAGAGTAATGCGAATTTGTTGAGACTATAAAGTATCTTAAAAGTTTATTGAGCTCATGCAATGAGATTTGAGTGTTGGAAGTAGAAAAAGATGTACCGGTGGCGTTTCTCGATCGCTATCGTTCTCGGGTTTCTATGGTATTTTTCAGACTACGGACGAACGTTGACTCAGTTCGCTTTATGTTTTTTATGTTTAACATCAACTTCATCTAACCTCAAGACCGTTGGGCGAGAAAGCAGTACTCAAACAGACGAGGTGACAGAGAAGAACGTTTTACTGGTGATGAAATTGTTAATTTATACTCATGAACTCTTTCATTTAAGTGTTACTTATTCACAGCCTGTGTGTAGTGTGTTACAATGTTGCAGCAGGGTGTCATATTGCTGCACAATGTCTGCACATTTTTTTAATTTGTGGTGTTAATGTAATTATGCATACGTTCATCAGATAAATATTCTACTAAAACCCATTTATATTACTGTTGCCGGGGTCATCAGGGTGCCTTAAGTTATTCAGCTTACAAAGGATCTATCTTACAAAGATTACTTTCCCTTGTTTTGTCAGTCTATGGAAAAGGGTTATGTGTAGGCTACACAAGAACAAAACTTGAGAAATAATAATAAACAATGTACGAGACACGATGCAAATGTTGTTGCCCCAAACAAATGGCAGTGTTTAGTAAACACAGAGACTAGACAAGTGACTTTTCTAACATGTACATGCATACTGTACTGCTTAAAATATTTGTATTTGTCTTGCAGCAAGCGGAAGAACGTTTGTGTGACACTGATGTGACTGATGACACAAAAAAAACAGAGAAGTCACTGCAGTCACTGTATCCCCATGTAAAGAAGTCTCTTCTGCAAGGTGTGTCAGTGGAATGCAAACCATGCAAGTCAGTCTGCGGATTTGTGGAACTTAGTGGGTTGTTTTACCATGAAATGATCATGAAGATAATGAAGTGATTCGAAAACAAAATGAGAGAGGTGTTGGTCTGCAACATTTTTGAAAGTTTTCCAGGCAGGAGTCCTGTGGCCACATTGTAGTTATTAAGGAAACGTCACAGATCCTTTCTGAGAAAGAACATTCCTTTTGAGAAATTTAGAATCGAATGCTACTACCTTTACTGTTCCATTTGGTCTGTTAACTACATGGTGTGGTGTCTGTGTTTTTGATCCCCAGTGTTTGAGTGTGCGTATATCCAGCTGATCCTCCCCTGGTACACATTCCCAGAGCCTTGCGACAGTCAGCCACTCCACCAGGTGCTGTGGAGGGAGTTTGACTGTGTCTTCGACCAGATCATTGACAAAGCCAAAGACTTTGACGTCTGTGCTGCAAGTGTGGGTTGCGTCCGCATTCTGACCCAGCATTTGCGTAATTCCAAACAGTCTGTCAGGTGAGGGGCTGACATTCCATGGAATATTAGCATTCATAAATCTATCTGTACCCCAAGGTGTAGCCGTATTTTCTAGATGCCATTTGAAGCTGAGAGTCAAGTTTGTTCAAACTGTACATTCTGTATTTCAGAGAGCCATTGTTTAGCTCCAGAGCAGAAGAAGTAGCAGTTCTCAGAGGGTTTGCTGAAACGCTGGTGCAAAATCTGTTTCCTGAATCTCTATGGGGACTAGATATAAACCACTGTGTTTTAAATGAAACAATAACCTTTAAGGGTAAGACATTTTCCTGACTGTTAGTGCCCTGTTTTAACCATATAAACATAAAAAATGCAGTGGTCACAATACATTCTGCAGTTTCAGCGCAACAGGTTATTGCTTCGTGTTGCACGATCAATGTGCAGACACTTTGTTAGTTGCAGCCAATGAAACTGCATGCTGTGTTGTTGTCTCCCACTGCAGGTTTCTAGACATTTTACCCAGAACACAGAAAACTGCATTTGCATCTCATGTTCTCTTTCCAGTATTCCCTTGTTCTCTATATTTGCATTTTTGTCCACATTTATGGACATTGTTATTATGGAATCGGATTGCATATGTTTCTGTGTTGGTGTGCAGTGTTGGAATCTCTGGTGATCTGGCTCTCTGATCCCGACAACCTCAACCAGCTGGTTGTGAGTCAGTTGGACAAAGTGTCTCCCAATAACTCAGAGGAAGATCTGTTGGAGTTGGAGTCGGACTCTCCAGCCTCTCAGGACAGCGAGGGCAACACAGGGTGAGTCTGAGTGGGTGTTCTCGAGGGCAGCACACGGTGGGTCTGAGTGGGTGTTCTCAAGGGCAGCACAGGGTGGGTCTGAGTGGGTGTTCTCGAGGGCAGCACAGGGTGAGTCTGAGTGGGTGTTCTCGAGGGCAGCACATGGTGGGTCTGAGTGGGTGTTCTCGAGGGCAGCACATGGTGGGTCTGAGTGGGTGTTCTCGAAGGCAGCACAGGGTGGGTCTGAGTGGGTGTTCTCGAAGGCAGCACAGGGTGGGTCTGAGTGGGTGTTCTCGAGGGCAGCACAGGGTGGGTCTGAGTGGGTGTTCTCGAGGGCAGCACAGGGTGGGTCTGAGTGGGTGTTCTCGAGGGCAGCACAGGGTGGGTCTGAGTGGGTGTTCTCGAGGGCAGTACAGGGTGGGTCTGAGTGGGTGAGTGGGAGTGGGAGCAGCAGTCTTCCCCTCATATACAAATTCTGTTCTATACTCTATGGTGTTATTGTCCTATGTAGAAGAAACTGTGAGAGGATAATCTGGTTTTGTGTTTCTCTCTGCTTCAGTGTAAAGGATGGGACCGAGGACTCTCAGGCTATTGACAGCAAATCCAAAAAGAAAGGTGTTTGTTTGTAACACTTATTAATATACATTGCTTGCCATAATCCTTCCTCCACACCATCAAAATAAATGTTTTGATAACCTTGATGCTTCTTGTTATTTCCAGCCAACAAGTTGAAGGAAAGCTGGTCTAAATTTCTTGACAAGATGAAGACTAAGAAGGACAAGAAGAAGAAGATAAAGGAATTGGAGAGGAGTCTGATGTTTAGGGCCATAGCTGCCCAAAGTGGTCTGACCAATGAAGACGAAGCGAGTAGCAGAGAAGGATCCATTCACAGCCAACAGAACTTTGACAGTGTAAGAAGGGCCCTCCTGTGTCTAGTGGGGACTGAAGCATGGGTTGTTGTCTACCAGCTAATTTACTCAAATCGTTTTTGGAAGCTTTTCCACCATGTTTTTACATGTGATCAGGAAGTGGGTATTAAGAGTTTCCTTATTTTTTCATTTTAGGAGGATAGTGATCTAGAAAACTACTTGGTCATCGTCCAGGAGGACATGATGGAGTTCAAGTTGTCGTATGAGATGTGGTGCGTCGGGCACTGGGCTGTCAGTGTCCCTCTCGTGAGTCCCAAATTCCTTTCTTGCTGTGGAACATAACTTTAGCTAAATGTGTATTTTAAAGAAGACCCTGAGTAAAATTGGGACCTTGATTCCTGTTGGAGTCCAAATTGAATGTGAAATGTGACTATTTTGTGTGCACTGTAGGTGAGGAGGGATGACGAGGAGCTGTGCTTTACCATTCACTTGGAGGAGAGAGACAACCCAGAGAACCTTCAGTGGGATGTCAGAAAGACCCGTACAGATGTCATCTACTTCCTCAATAGATGGCAGGTCAGGAACAGATGTAGAGAAACTGCTTTGTCTCACTCATGGCTCCCTCTGGGTGACATTTTAACATAATAGTCTTGTGCCAGTTATTTCTCAGAATGAAACACTGCCGAAGAAAGGTCATTGGAAGTTTGCATTTTACTATTCATTATAGAACAGAGTATTCTATTAACCTAGACTGCCATTATTCTGACATTTCAGTTTATTTTATGAGTAGCCTGTGTCAAGTAGTATTTATCAAACTTTTTCACTTATTCCACAGGACTCTGCTAATGTACCCTGTCTGTCTGTGCTGGGGGAGGAGGGCTCTGAGAAGACAGGTGGTGAAGAGATGGATGAGAAAGCCAGGACTTCTCTGGAACTGTTCTTGCAGGTGCACTAGCATATTTCCTTACCAAAACTTTAACCGATTATCACTAACACACACACACACACACACACACACACACTGTAGACTATAATCTTACAAAATGAAGACATACCATTACTCTACAACTTTGTCATTGGTGTCTTTAGGGGATGATCTCTGATGATGTGATTGGCCGCAGTCAGCCTGTGTTCCAATTCCTCTGCCCGCTGGACAAACTGCTCAATGAAGAGGAGCATAATGGGGGAGTTTGGGGTCTCCTCAGTGGCCTGGCCAACTTCCTGACCCCAGGAAAAGAGGAAGATGAGGTAGGCATCCCACTCCCTGGTCACCAAAGAAAGATAAGATGACAGCTGTGTTTTACATCTAGGAAAGCGTATACATACTGTACAGTACCAGTCAAAAGTTTGGACACATTATCCCATGTGTCCAAACTTTTGACTGGTACTGTATATGAAAAGATTTCAGGATAAAGAACCTGTTTGTCTTACTTATGGACCTCACCTGCAGACAGTGTGGGTGGAGCTGAAGATCAAAGGATCTCAGTAAACTGACAATAACGGGTGCTCTTTCTTCTGCTTACTCAGAAAAACAATCCCAGAGTGGAAGCCAAACAGGATGATCTCCCTCCAGAGTCAGAAACTCAACACTCTTCTCCTGAACCTGAGAAGGATGTCAGTGGTGATGAGACTGATGCATCTCTCCCAACTATCATAATCTCTGAATGTATCGTTCCTTCAGAATTTTCTGACGGCAAGAGGAAAGAGGAGAGTGAACCTACAGTGAAATCATGCTCGATGACTAATATTGCAACCTCCTCACAAGACAAAATGGACAATCCTGAAAACTTGGTAGGCAAGAAATATTTTTGTAAAGGTCAATCCAGGTCGGAGGAGACTTTGGTATTCAGCGAAGCAGCTCATCGGGAATACAAGATTGATCCTGACTGTAAGACAAATTCCAGTAATAATGGAGGCTCACTGTGGGACATTCCTGACCATACTTTGTTGCGTAGTTTTTGTGCAAAGTCAAATAAAACTAAAGAAAAAATGTCACCCAGTATTTGTGGGGGGATTGCCAGGATTAAAGGAAGAGTCCAAGAGACTGTTGCCAAGGGAGACGCGTCACCGTCTTTAAAAAAGGACCAAACTAGCTGGGAGCAACTGGAAGCCACAAAAGCTATATTTGATTTATTGAAAGAGATATCTGGTTAGTTCTGGTGCCCCCATTTGGTTATTTGAAATTGTAAATTATGGTTGAGGAGATTTAAAATCGAATAATCAAGTTTTATCTTCATAGGTAATTCCATCCTCATAAACATATTTGATGCAATACTGAAACCGGTAATGCCGATATTAAAAAAGTAAGAGATGTTTCGACTTGCTCTTTCACATTGGTTAATTGTTATGGTCAAACAACCAAGATAACCTATCAATCGTCTACAGAAAAGTGAACAGCTTCCTGAAGAAGATGAACCCTACAGAAGCCCACATGGCCTCCTACATTGACAACCTGTGTGAGAAGTGGTCCCAGACCTCTCTAGCGCCCCCTAGACCCTCCAGGGCCCCTCGCAGCTCTGAGGACAAGAACGAGACCAGAGACCGAGCTCACCATCTCATCAGTGCCAGATGTACGTGATGGATCCTTTCTCTTACATAATGTTCATTAGTGTTCTGTACCTTTCAGTCCATGACGGGAATCAGTGTTGGTGAACTGACAGACATTATGCCCTCGTTCTAGATTCAAACTATTTAATCCTGAAGAAGTCAGACATGGAGACTGTCTTTAAACTCTTTCAGGATTGTGAAGAAAACAAGAAGCTGGTTTATGTGAGTATGTCTGCCATCAGAAAGTGTTTACATTTTTTGAGAAGACTTAAAATAAATGTTTTCTCTTATTTGTACAGATGCTTCTTTCATTCCTGTTGAGAGAGCTTCTTCCTGGTGAAGATGCCTTAAATGTTAGTGCCATGGCATTGCGGAAAGTGAATGTCAACCACCTGCATTGATTACATTAAATGTTAGCAAGGCTATGTTTTCTCAGGGTAATCATGGTTTTAGATAAACTGTAATTTTAGAAAATCTGAATTGTATTGCATTCGTAGGCTTGTCTTATCACAAGTTACCTCTTAAATTCTTGGGAGTATGCTAGTATTGAATCTTATTACATCAAAAAACTCAGGTGCCTAAATATGTTCTGAGATTGTGTCTCAGATGTTAACACGTTAAATAAGTTTATAATAACTCAACCTTACCATACTGTACGTAGTAACAACAAACAATTCTTGGTTTTTCAATCTGATAACTTTAACCATGTGGTTAAACAGTGGCATACCAGCCAGACTCCCTTGAAACTTTTATCTCTATTGTGTTACTGTAAGGAAGTGACAGGACTTTTTCCATGTACGGTTTGAGTTTCAAATCTCTTATGGACAATGTCAAAGCACTGTAATTCAAATGTTCATGGTTTTGAGCACTTTTCATGTAAGGGGGGGAAGTATTTCTTGTTCTGGACTTGTTTGTCGTCTAAAAGAGATCTGGATTAGATCTCCATGCCTCTTTATATCCAAGGAACTGGTGAAGGTTTGTTATATGAATGATTTCACAAATTCCTTGGATATTCCTATGAAATTATTAATAAAGCTTTTATATTAGTTTCATTAAATGTCTTTATTCATTGTTATTCTTTTGATGGATTCTCAACACACTAAAATGAATCCCAGTAGTTGTGGTTTTTCAGGTTCCACTGGTTACATTAATGAGATCAAAGTGCATGAGTTGAGGTCATGTTTAGGAATTTCCTGAGGACAATTTGGTTGCAGCATATACGCATATAACATGAAGTAAAAAATAAATAAAAATCTTCATACAACCAAGAAAAACAAAACACATCTCAATTTAATATATTTCAACTAATATTACGTAGAATTTAAAAGCTAGATGAGGGGATACCACATCGAATATTAAGGTCCCAGGTTGAATGAACGGAAACTATACTCTTGACTGAGACTGAAAGTATGCGGGAAAAAGAATAGCAAGCTGATAGCAAGACGTAAACTGTGACTTCCCTGAACTTTGATTTTAGAACTTCACTGGACTATTCCCTCCGCTCCAGTAGGTGGCAGCATTGGTGCTTAATGCTCGCTCTTCGGTTGTTTTCAAGATGTCTGCGCCCTGAACCGTGGTTACGACGTGAAGGTGCTTCTGGTGAATTAATGCTGAGCCACTTAGAAAGGTATGATGAACCAAATATTTTATAGTTTATACGTCGTTTTTTCATCGTTTTACCTTGCCGGAAGTGTCAACAATGTGGCTCAGTCTGCAATGTTCTTTTAGGCTATCTAAATTGATAAAACAAATGTCTCATGTTTGCCATCACACTTTTTCAACCATTCCGTGCACAATAGTCTTAACATTTTGAGAAAGCAGGATTACTACAGCCTTCTTGCTGGAATTGCTAAACTAGCCAAGTTGTCTACCTACCTGCTGATACTTGCCTTCAGTAGGCAACGTACTACAGTAGTTAGCGATTTGTTTAGATACACCTAGCCCAATAGGGTCGCACTGTCGACTCTGAGAAAATGATTGGGACTGAAATAGTTTATCCATGAATATAATCAAATGCCCATTTGTTGTTATTATTCCATTAAAATGTGTGCTGAAACATGCTGGAATGTTGTCAAGCTATGAAAGGAAAAACTGAATAAGCAGTAACTTGTTACAATAAAACAGACTAGTGTAAATAATAGTATTTTTAGTGGAGGTAATGGGTAATTTTATATAAGAAGTGGTCTTCAAGGTTCCATTCTGTAGCATTTATGTCTGTTATAGGTTACGTTTTATATTTTGCAACTCATTACTGAACTGGGCTTAGTCAAATAACTTTACTGAGACAAAATGGGTCTTTCTCATCAACTTGCATGTTCCATTTTGTGGATTTTTAGGACTTAGCCAAATTCACTTTCGATGGCCCTGAGAGTAAAACTTCATTACATTCTGCAATCAATAATGGTCTGGATGGGTTGCTGAACTGCTGAATACAAATGAGAGAGAATACAGAGTAGATATTTTAGGTGTTGTATCCTACATCGGGACAGCTTCACATTATTGATGTTTTGTGGGGGGTTTTCTGTCCTTGGACAAGGTGGTTTGTATATGTGTCTATTTCCAAGTATCAGTCAATTTCAGAGATTACAATGTAACAGGAAACCATATTATTTGGAACTAGGAAGTAAAGATGATAGAGGGAGAACACGTGGGTCATCGACATGTTAAGTTGTGAAGCCTAAAAAGACAGTTTCTTGCAGTGACTTTTAACAAAGACACGGATTTCCTTGCACTTTATTTTTCATTTCTCTCAACCCTCCTTGGCCACTCTTTCACATTCTCTCTCCTGTTTTTCTCTTCTCTCTTCCTTCTTCCTTATAAGTCTATGTGACAATTCGGAGAACAATCCCAACAGGTCCGTCTCAGTAACACTGATGACTTGGTACAGCCTTTCACTTTCCCACCTTGCTGTCATCTCCAGTTCATAGGGGCTGCCACTAGATGGACTGCCAGACACAGATTGTGTTCTGGCAGTCTGCCAGAGCAGGCTCAGACTGTTGTAGAGCTAAAGTGTCATTCTATTGATGATCATTTCACAATATTGTCTGTTTGTTTTAGAAGCATTGGAATACTATCATGCTTTAGGTGTGCCAAAGTGTTTGTGGCCCTTTTTTTCCTGGCACTTTAAAAAGAGTTTTGAGGCTTTTTTAGGTAGCTGGAGGGTCATTTGATGCCCTTGTATCAAATGTGCTTATTTGTTGAGGGTGTAAAAACCTAGCCTGGCTTTGCCCTCCTACGTACTTCCGCTCAATTTTGATTTAGCTTCTGTACTAGGTCTGGCCATGATGTAAGTAAGTCAGATGTCTCCGGTTAATTTTCTACCGGCCAATCAGCGAACAGAGGGAGTGGCTGTCGTGCGCTAGTTTGTGTTGTAGTTCCGTAATGGTGGCGGAGAAAGATGCGAGCGAAGCCATTCGGTCCGTTGTGGCAACGCTGCCGAATATCCATAAACTAAAGCCAGAGCAAGAACAAGTTTTGCTGAGTTTTGTTGGTGGCCATGATGTTGTGGCCCTCCTCCCCACGGGGTTCGGGAACAGTTTGATTTTCCAGCTACGGCAGCTAGCTCTGTTACAGTAGTGGTGAAGGAATTGGCTAAGGCGAACGATAGCGATTGGTTATGGCAGATCAGAGTGGCTCTGGGCAGATCCAATAGTTTTAAACTTCAACAGAGTACCCGCCTACAAGGAAGTCAATGCTTGTCAATGGAGCGAGGCCAGACTCTCTGTACAAATGAAATGTACGAGAGTTTGGTTAGGACCAGGCTAGGAAAAACCACCCACACAATGCAGAGTTCAAGAAAGGGCAGTGTACCAGTTTGTGGATTATTTTGGTTCCTGTTGCTAATTGTCGGATTCTTTTATGTGGATGTTTCTGTTTTTTCTCTTTGAAGTATTGTCAGCTTTCATCAGTAATTTTGTGCTTTGGCTTTTTGCCCTGTATGCGATCTAAGCCCATGTTTGTTTCATTCAGTTCAACCAATAGTGTTTGGGTAGATAAGCCCTAAGCTAGGCAAAATGATCTCTTATCTTAGCTTAGCTTGACTTGATGTTATTTATGGGGGCTCTCCTTTTTTATTTATTAAAGTTTCTAACTTGCAAAGACTTTTACTCACAAAGGACATTGCCCTTCCTTTGGGATTGCCACCAATAACAAGGCTAAGACCATACCAGGCTGCAATCTTGGGGTTATGTCATGCAGGAATTTAAAGTACTGTATCTCTTTGCACACAGTCTATTGTCAATGCTCTTTGAAATGTGCTGTCAGTTGAGTTGTTACTTGGGTGTTATGTAGGTCAATTCCTCCCAAGCTCTCAGTGCCTGGTCTTGTGATGAGTGATTTCATGTTGAGAGGAAACGACTATTTTCATTTTTACTGCTCACAGAGATTGGAGTTGTAGTGCATTAAAGCATGACGCTGTCATTTCTGCAGCACTTTCAATTTGTATTCCCTGAGTCCCAAATTGAAGTTCAATCCCAACGTGTGCTGCCATCCCTTTTTTTGTGTTTTACCAGATTTCTGTGTAAATCTTGCATTTCAATGACAAATCCATGACATTGTCTTGTTGGTGTAAAGAACATCACATGTATATCTGACTTACTAATTGGACCCAGTGTATTCACGTCAGCTAGTTTTAAGTGATGCAGTTGTTATTTCCTTATAAAACCTGAAATATTAGCCTTGCTTATCAAAACAGTCCACACTCCTCTTCTTTTCGGACTGACTTTCAAATCGATCGAAGCTCCAACAAGATTTTTTTAACAGAGGAGTAGCACGTTAGGTGAGCTGCATGAAATAGATTGCTGAAATGTAGTTTTAACGTGAGTGACATTCTAAACATATCAGGGTTTAGCTTTAAAACTAAATTTAGTTCTACAGATTTGACACTACGGGAAGCTTGGATGAAGCCCGCTTAAACAGGATGTTAAGGCACCACGGTCAACATAATTACCTAAACAGACCTATAGTCCAACTTTTCTCTCAGGAGAAAAGTTCTACTTTGTAACTCAAAGGCGCACACAGCCATACATCTTTTCGATCGTTATCGCCTCTTGTTGATGTAATCTGTTCCTCTCGGTCGCCCATGCAGGATCGGTAGTAAAGCTCTCGCTCTCTCCACCTAAGTGCTCACGGTTATTGAATGCAGGTCTCACCCAGCATCACCTGGCCAAACCTCAAAACTCCTACTTGTCTCTTCTCTACACACATTGATCTCGACGCTCTGCCTCCCCGTCGGAGGACTGCAGACCTGCTATTTATGCTGTTTGCCTCCCCTGGGCAGGGCAGGAGTTCAGCCCACTCTCTCCACTCTGCTAATTGACTGGTAATTTGGTAATGCATTTGAAGGTGGAAGGGGAAAGTAGACATGCTCCTCTGTTCTTGTGGAGAGTGACGAATCCGTCACCTCCTTTTTATTATAGTGTCATTTATCCCCCTGGCCCCTCCTACCATAACACCAGCCTGACTTCTGAACCCTGCTGATGGGGAGGGCTGTGCAGAGGCCTTTCCAAGATCAGAGCAGAGAGACGGTGAAGGGAGCAGGGTAGACAGAGGGATTTGTAGTGCATCCTGTGGTTTGATCATAGAGAAACCTAAACCCTGCCAAGACCAAAGCCTGGCCTCACTCCCCTCTCTGTCTGATCCTCTCTCTACCAATTCCTGGAGGAGAGGTGACTCTCGCGCAAGGGATCGAAGTCAAAGATTTTCTAATGGCTTCTAATTGCTCAACTTCTGCAAAATGAAAAACCATGGACTTGTCCTGAGGTGTCAGTATCGATCAACTTACATTACTTTTTAATGAGCCCAGCATGTAAATGATTTGTTGCAGTTGCTATCACAGAGCAGCTCATTTCCTAGTTTCCTCCTAAATGCTAACACCATGCACTGTGTTCATTTTTCTTAAGCAGCGAGAAGATACAGAGATAGTCAAACGGACAGACTGACATGTCGAAGATCTCCAGGGCAGCCAAGGCGGTGAAGAAGGTGGACATGGGGGGGGTGATCCGCTGCATCGTGAGGGCAGGACAGGCAGCTCCCGGACCCCCGCTAGGTCCTATCCTGGGACAGGTAAACTCACACCTCCCAGCATGTCTAGCCCATTCCCTTTCAATCATGACAACTGTCAGGATCTTGCGCTTCATCGGTAGCTCATGAAATATACTTGGAAGTCCCTGCCAAAAGTGTGTGGTGGATGTGCCCTTTGAGAGCTCAGCTATGATGAATGATTTAGATATCCGTCTGTTAAGTCTCTCTCCTCCTCCCGTACTTGTGGGGCTTTCAGAGTCTTAGGGAAAGATGCCTTGACATCAACGGTAATGAGGTGAGATGAATTGCAGCCAAGAAAAGCCAAGTCATATTTGTCTGAAGGTGCCTTTTTGGGGGGGATTAGGCAGTGCATTTACCATATGCTTGTGCTTTGTTGCTCTGTTGTTTTGTTTGGCCCTGTGTCCTTGCTACATTGCCCCAGCGTAGGCTGAGTGTGTGTGTGGGTAGTAAACTGTAAATAAATGGCCGTCGGCAGCCATTCTGCTTTAGGCGCTGAACATGGTCCTTTTAATCTTCCCTCTCTACTCCTCCAAGGTTTTTTTCCCCCCTTCTCTAACTAACCACCCTTGACAGCGGAAGCACAGAGAGGTAGGCTGCCTGTCGGCCGCGGGGCAAATTTAAACAAACGAGAGAAATAAAAGAGGGAGCAGTAGACAAAAGGGGGGCTTTGGTGGAGGATAATAATTACAGTCCACATCGACATTAACACAGGCCAATGAAGAGGAATAGAAGAACAAAAGAGATGGTTAGAGGAAGGAAGGAAGGATGGAAGGCTGGACGGACAGACAGAAGTGGTTTCCCACTATTTGTGGGACTGAGCTGAGATTCAAGGGGAGTTGAGGATTGCTGAGCATTGTATCGGGGTCTTAACAGGTGTGACAAATTCAAGGCAGTAGTCATTTGCAGAGGCTGCTGCCGGTGCAGTTACAGCCATTATATTAGAAATATGAAAAACTGCCCAACGGGGAGTGCATCCAGAATACGTGTGTTTGAAATGTAGAATGAGCAAGGGAGCGAGAGATGAAAGAGAGAGGAGGAGGAGAGGGAGACGGACTCTGTCGGCTACAGTTCATAGGCATGCTGATTCCCTCCCGAATCCCTCTGAACCAGAGAGAAACTCCCCCGAGATAATACACCACTTTAAATGAATGAGTGTGTGTGAGGGTGAGTGAGTGAGTTTTTTTATCCTGTCAACACATCCTGTAAATATGCCCTGTAAATCAACTATAAAGTGGAAGCAAATAAGCTTTTAGCATTTTGACAAATGGTTCGAAATTTCAATTAATAGAAGTATTAATGGTTTGAGGGGAGGCAGAGGTTTACACACAGTGCATTAGAGAGCACTGATGATGATGGAATAGACCCTCTCCTGTCCTGGAAAGTGCATGTGGTTTTTCTCTCACATACACACACACACACAAACTAGATTTTTGTCACTCCCACACCCTCCTTCACCCTCCCGCTCTCTCCCACACACACACACGCCCTATCACATCTTTCGACTCTTCTCTTTCAACATTAAAGGCAGACAGGCAGCTCAGGGATTACGGCCAGCCTATCAGAGCTGATGGTGCTGGTGTAATTGTGATAAATGACGGCTCTTCCTCTGTGTGTCATCCCTGCGCAGACTAACACGGCCCGTCGCCTCAGATGTGTGGAGAGCTTTGATTCCCTCCACTAGCCCCAGCTCTCACCCTTACTGTCCGACATAGAAACACTTGGTTTTGGTGAAGTTATATAAGGAGGCTTTGATACAGTGGATGCAGCCCCGCCCCCGCCCAGTCGTGAATGATCGACTCCTGATCATGTTCCATCTGTGTTGGAGGTGACAGCCTGCCAATACCAATCCCACGGTACACAACAGAGCAGGAGGAGTGTGAAACGTTTTATTACAGTTTGTTGGAGGCTGTTCTGGAAGTGCAGCCGACACCGACAGCAGCTGTGGAGTAGCGTAATGGTATACATACAGCATATGCTCAAATCCCTCGTGGCACACAAGATAGTGTACCAACGCCAGTGCTGAGAATAGGAGCTCCTTGCAAAGGAAGGCACTTGACTGTACATCTACCCCTAGGCCCTCCCCCCCTCGCTCTCCACCTCCCCCTCAGATACCAAAAGCCTAAGGTTTGCCAGCACCCCCCTGGCTGGATAAATCATCCCTTTAACCAAAGTGATCCAAGTTAAATACGATGAGCTACTGCGCTGGCTTTTCCAAACAGCAAGTGATGTGTGTATTGTGTTAATGTGTGTGTGTCCGTCCAAGAGTCGGTAGTAGCTTTTACTGCTGAAGAGTCTAGAGTTCATGAGAGATGAAGGAGGGGCCCAGTGGGGCATCTGTATGGTCCAGGCTGACGGTGGAGTGGGCGTGGCTGTGGGAGCGTGACAGTGTGTGGTAGCGGGAGGGAGGCCCGGAGGAAGTCTTCCCCTGGGCCTGGGCCTCTCCCTGCTGCTCTGAGTTCTGGCTTGGCAGGGTTGTGTCCCCTGCCTCTGTCCCAGCCCTGGCCCCTGGCCCTCGAGCACCCCCACGGTCTAGCTTGCGCCTCTCCCAGGCAGAGGTGAGTTTCACAGCCAGGGCCAGCAGGTTCTTCCCCAGGAAGACGGTGGAGACGCGTGGGTCCCTGTACCACAGCATGCCCGTGCCCCTCAGGCCCAGCGTGAACACATTGATGGTGACCAGGCTGAGCCAGGGGTACAGAGCTTCCTTGCGGGGCCCCCTCTGGCCAGGCAGGGCAGCTGCCCCCAGCTCTGTGAGGGCCACGCAGGGCAGCAGCAGCAGCAGGGCGTAGCAGTAGAAGAACACCAAACCCTCAGCCCACAGGGGTAGGCCCAGCTCACCTGCCCCAAGCCCTCCACCTGCCCCAGGCCCTCCAGCCCCAACGTGGGCCTCCCACAGGCCTGCCTGCAGGTCCAGCACATCTAGCAGGTCCACCACCACCCAGAGCAGCCGCCCACGCACCTCCTGCTTCCTGCGCAGCGGTGTCATGTTGTCGGCCCCCGTCAGGATGAGGAAGAGCGAGGGCAGGCAGACGGACAGCAGCAGTGTCAGAGTCTTCCTGGCCAGCGGGTCAGGTGGACGGCGTTCCTGCCGGTAGTTCTGACACACGAAGAAGAGCTTGAGCTGCAGCAGGGACAGGAAGAGGAACCAGAGAGCGTTGGCAAAGCCGCGGCGAGGGGATTGTGCCTCTGACACTACGCCCGCCGACACGAAACGCAGTGCCAGAAGGAAGCACAGGTCGCCTAGCAACACAGCAACACACTGCCAGATGCCGGGTCCCGGAACACCACCACGAGCTCCCAGCATGCTCTGCTCCAGTAGGTAGAGGTCGACCACTGCCATGGTGCTGACCGTGACCAGGGTTGATACGCACACCTGGGGCGTGGGCACCATGCCTGAAGCACAGGGAGAGATAAAGAACTAGCGTTAGACACACAGCAGAACTCAGGAACAGAACAAGGCACTGTTTCGTTCTACCCTTTATCTGGTGCATGACACATTTGACATGGGGGATGCAGGCTCTAAAGGCTAGTTTTCAAAGCTCAACAATGTTTGTCGTCGGTTGATGCTTTTTTTTGCCGTGGAGGGAAATGTTTTTCCTGCCAAAATAAGCACCGAACCTTCCACATCTTTGGTCAGGAATGTTGTCTGCCCGAGCCATGCATGCTGAAGAGCTGTTTGACTGTTTCATCCCTCCTCTGCGGCTGTTTTATTCAAATGCGCCTCACTTGCTATGAAAGTCCAACCGTCTACCCTAGCTAACTCAGGGAATTTCTTCTGGTTTTCCTTTTAAAGAGGTTTTGCTTCCGTGTCTCTACCTTATTCATTATTAATTAATTGTGTCGAAGCGCAGCCAGGCGCCCTGTCGGAGCCTGTTCCTCTGCCTGTTTAGTGTGCCTTGTTGATTCTCATTGTGGCTGCCGCATTCTCAACACTGCATAAATTGTCTTCTCATTTTGGCGGAATATTGATAACTCTTTGTATTTGTTTGGGAATGTTTTTTTAAATGTGGCTCCTTCCATAGCCCCCTCCGTGTTGTGCCTTTGAGCGCACGCTGGCGATACTAATTCAGTAATCCAACACCCATTGAATATGAGTGTGTTCATTTTTGTGCTTGTCGGGCCATATTTCAGCCCTTGGGACAGTATAAAACCTCGCTATTGATCTCGCCGTGAGAAATGATCATTGACTTTACGGTGCAATCGAAGCAGCCTCTCTTTATCGTATTGAGCTGGTGGGCCTCCGGGGGCACCATGGCTGTCAAAGACACAGCGCTCAGACGGGGGGACGCGGCCGTCAGCCCCGCAGCAGCCAGGGGTGGCAACCACTCCACTGGATTGATGGCATTTTAATATGAAACCATTACAAGGCCTGATATGCCATAATGGCAAAACTTGAGAGGGTGATCGTGTGAGCGATTGTCAACAAGGCGGCCCATGGAGAACAGCTACCTGTAAGTAACGTGTGTTTACGCACTTGTAAACTGCCTGTGACGGGAAATAGTTATCCATCTCTTCTCCGCATGACTGGCAGGAGCTGACATCCATGTTGAGCTCACTGCACATGTGGGTGCGTGTGTGCGTGTGAGAGAGAGCCTGAGTGGAAAAGTGAGAGATTAATATCCTTGGCTGTCTACATGCCTAATAAAGTGTTACTGCATGATGGTAATAGTTCATAAATAAACTAGGGGGGAGAGAAAGAGAGCAAGGAGGAAAATGCAAACAGAAAGTGATTTAATATTGAGAGGAGGGGTTGGGGGTGAACCGTGCCATATTCCTGGACAGTCTGTGCCAGCAGCCAGCCTTTATGAATAAATTCTAATGTATTCATCACTGGGGATCTGAAGAAATTAAAGACATTAATAAGTCTGCTGAGACAGATGAGTGAGACAGACGAGAGAGGACCTAGATGGACGACTCTGCTTGGGGGCTTGGAGAGAAGAGACATGGACGCCAGCATCACTAATATCTGATTATCTGTGAGGCCTTCTTGTTCCACTGCAGCCTGCAACTTGATTATCAGTGCTGGAATTGAATGCATTCTACCAAGCCGCTGACTGAGAGAATATTGGAATTGAAAATTGGTGCTTTATCTGAACAAACCCAAACACGTGGTGAGAGGGAATGGCCACAATGCCCTGGCTTTCTCATTCTTTTTTTTCCTCCTCATCTCCCCATGGTGGTTTTAGTAATTCAGCACACATCTTAAATTGTACCCAGAACCCCTGGAGTATTTCTGTCAGCCTGTGTTTGTGTTTTGACGGCTTGTCGACACCCATAATTTATTCGGTTCTGAGTGAGTGGCTAGGATGACAGCACTGTGTCCACTCTGCTCATCAATAATGACCAAATTCATCATTCCCCACGACTACAAAATGACATTGTGTTGACATGCCAACGCAGCTTATTCCTCTGGAACTTTGATTAATAGCTTGTAAAAGTGGGGTTTAGGTGAAATATTTGTTTTATTATTTCCCAGCCGTAGGTGGATAGAATGTCATCTTGCATGTTTGTCAAGTGTAGCACATTGTTTGTGTGTGTGTGTGTGTGCGCGCGCGTGCAGTGGGGCAGGAATGCTTTCACCAATAACCCAGGTAATACATAATAGCACTAGAATCCCTTCATTTCATCACACACCACACACACACACTCTCAGAATATACACACATGCACACACACAGACACACAGGTAGCAATTTGTTAACATACACACCCTCTAATCTGTCCCATCTGTTCATCTAAAAATGCTGGAGGTTTGCCAGGTGTACATAGATGCAGATAAAGGAAGATGAATTGCTCCAAACTCCCAATTCATCTTTATAAACAGTACCATATAAAGGCTTGTCTCAATACCAACTAAATAACATATACACCTAGCCAGCAGACCAGAACAAATCCAAACTTAGAAATGTAAACTATCGATCTAAAGTATAACAATTAGATTTTCCATGAGTGATTACAATTATTTGTAGTTATATTGAGTGAACCTGTCAAATGAAAACCTACATAATAGGATTGTGCAAATCTGCATCTAATCCAGTTGACGATATTGCTGGCTGACTAATTGACATTTGTTGATATAACAAAGGACATTGGTATAACTTAAGATCCCTATGACTGTAACCATGCCACATGGCACACACAGGGTCCCACATATTGATCCTTCAATTCTCTAGATTTTCCATTTCTATTATTAATATAACCTATCATTTATTTTCCATGTGAACTGTGCTCTCTGCAATAGCAGGATTAAACCCTCCATTCAACCCTTTCATGCACATGTTCTGTAATGGCCATTTCAGTAATGGACTGCTATAATTGAGCAGTTTCAGAGTGATTGTAGTTACCCAAAGCATGCGTTCTTGCTCTTCCTGCTCCTCTTGGCTTGGTTGAAAACCACGTATTCAAGTCGAAGTCAAGCGCTCAGATTTTCATCGAAGTCCAGAGACACTGTATGTAATTATATATATCTTTAATGCTTTGAATTTAGTTATGTTTTCCCTATACTACTTCCGTCTAAAGTCATAATTTGTTTATTACCAATCTTATAAGAAGTCAAGCCTTCGCCACATTCGAGTTTAACTGAATAAAGCAAGTTCAGATCTACACAAGGTAGCTTTTTTTCATATCCACTGGATCTGTCAGTGAAGCTCGAGCCCTTGTTACAGGATCGTATACGGAGCATGTGCCATCTGCTGCTATGTCCGTCTTGTATTTAACACCTCGCTCTGTCTGTAAGCCGGAGATCCAATGACTCGGGATGGAGCCGTGCGGCGCTTGTTGGCTGGTCTCTCGCTGTGAGGTGTCGAAGTCGGTCAGAAGTGGACTGATGCTTGACGCGGAATCATTAAGGAAAAACCCGCAATATCCTGACAAGAAGACGAGTCGTCTGGAAAACAGAAGCTCTTTACAAACGTTACGGTACGACGAGTGTTGGATTACGAAGAAAGTCGCGACTTTATGATTGCGGTGTTCATTTGTAGGCAGGTTACGTGCCTTCGACTCTCCCCCTCTTCTTTCTCTCTCCGCCCTCCCACCCACTGTGTCGCCCCCTTGCCGCCTCCTCCTTTTAACATCAGCTGTATAACTTTAGTAGGCAGTGTGTTAGAATATTGAGCAGTTGACGGTTATGTCCATTTGTTATACGGTAACCATCTTGATGCCACTTAGTGAAATGAATATTTGCATAATTTTCCGTAATGTATGGAAGTAGTCTACAGTTCGTTGCCTTGGCTCCTGCCCTGCTGGGTAAAAGAGCATGGGACAAATAGAGCGCGAGATGCCTTTAGCCTGTGGACACATCTCAGAACGCAGATTTTGCAACTTTAATTAGACCTTATTCTCATTGTTTTGATCCCATCCTTAATCATTTTCTTGTTTTGTTGTACCCATCTAACTTTTCTTGTTAAGGATGGATTTTTGAATTACTCCAGCTTGAGTTTTCGGGAACTCATAGTAGTCTATCATATTGAAAAGGTCAAGCTTCCACAGCACCTTGAGGTGTGAGGAGAGAGTATTCTAGTCATCTCAATGACTCAATCGCCACCTTCTCAGCAAGCTATCTAGATCCAGAGTCTCTTTCATTTTCTCTCTCTCCCACACCAGCCGGAGTGTTGAGGGTCATCTCATAGTGAGAGCCTTAATCAGACCAGGAAGGGGAAGCAGCCTCATCGTTCTTGTCACAACCAGCTATGCGCTCTACTGGCTTTCAGAGGGAGAGATTTTCCATGCCCTGAGAACTGTGATGGGTTTTTTCCCCCCCTCTTCATTTCTCTCTTCAGTGCTGCCTCTCTTTACCTCTCTCTCTCCTCTCACCAGTCCTGTCCTCTCCCCCTCGTTTCCCTCTTTTTTCTTTTGGTTGCCCGTGGGTGTGGTTGAAGGTCACTCAGCACTGGCTCTCTTTCAGCGTGGAGACCGAGAGCAGCAGGCAGGCACAGACGGGGAGGGAGAGGGTGGAGGGGGTGAGGGGACAGTCCTCAGCACTGCACTGTCATCACTTTCCTCTTGGACATGAGTGGGGCAGAAAGTTAAGAAGGACGTGAGGGTTACAGACTGGCAGAGAATGCTCAGGACCGAGGGCCCCAGAGCGCTGCTCATCCGGAAACCCAAGCGGAGCTCCACAGCGGCAGTGTGGCGGAGGATCGGCCAGCTCCCAGCTTTCCAACACGTTTCACCCCACTGCTTTGTCATGCTACAGTTGCCATTTCCCACCACACAACACAATAACCCACACTACCCATAACAAGCAGCCTTCACTGTTACTGTGTTAAATCCTTAACTTGGCATAGACTTTTAACTCCTTGCTAGCAGTCTACCTCAGCGCCCACAAAGCCCCAGTGTCTAGACTCTAGGCTGTGGTATTTTAGTGCACAATCTACTGTATCTTTAGACCCCATTTCAACAGTCGTCCATTGGCCACCACTATCCTCAGACAACTACCTGCAGTCCAGGCCTGCTCGTCTTGCTGCCTCCCTACACACATGATTAATCAAGTGAGGCAGCGAAGGCAACAACACTTTCAAGAGGCTGAGGAGATCCTAATGGAGTTGAGAAAGTTGTTTCGGTAAGATGCATTTCCCCCAAAAAATGTTTTCCCTCAAGCTTTAAAAAAAAAACTTGGCAGCTAATGGCCAAAAAGCAAAGCAGCGAGTCTTGGTGCATTTGAATTAGGTAGCATATAATATAAGAGGATCACTCTTCATAGCTTCATTGCATGAGGAGCCACTGGCCTGTACTTGGAACAAAGCTGTGCTGGCTGGCCAGGATAGAGATTGACCTGTTTTGCTTGTTATGCAGACTAGCCCTCAATATATTTTCCCAAAATAGTTTGGGAAAATTATGCTTGGATTTGCTGTTCACCAAATTGTCTTATTCTAGTTGACTGCCGTCCCGGGTCAGAGTAATATTTTGGGACCGTTTAGTGCAGGGGCGATTCTAGGATCAGACCTTTAGAGGTGCTCAGCCCCCAATGAGAATGTGACATGGATACAGTGCCTCGCAAAAGTGTTAAACCCCCTTGATAATAAATCACTAATTTCACTGGATAACAATACATGTATTTATTATTATGCAAAATATTGAATTAATGAAAAAAATAGCGATGTCCCTTTCTAAATGAACTACCAGCATCAAATAATAAACAATAATTTATTTTATTTTTATGATTATTATTTTTAGGGGTGCTGAGATGAAATTTAGGGCACCCCTAAAAAGGGTATAAAATCGCCACTGGTGTGTTTAATTGGTCAATATAAATCAATAGCACCGCATGTGTGTGAAATCTATTTGTATTTCCACTCAGCTGACTGAGGGGGTGAGAATGCCCTGCTCATCCCTGTCACCGGCTGTGTCCTAGCATCTCCCTGGCAGTGCCCATGTATGCTGCCCATGGTGGGCTAAGAGCATGCGGTGGAGGGTCAGGCAGTCTAATCAGGTGTCTGAAGTCCTGATAGCTATGACTGTGATGAAACAGCAGCATCGGACTGGATTAAATGAACAAGGTAATAGTGGTAATGAATGAGAGTGTTTCACACTGGAGAGTTTAATTAACCCTGTGTCCTCTTCGCCACCTCTCCTCTGGAATACCTCCCTCCCTCCTCTACCCTAACCCCCCTCCCCTGCCCAGCCCACCCACAGCTGTCTGCCAGGGCTATCTATCTGCTGTCCTTGTGTGCCAGGGGCAATTAATCCTGCCCCAAGGCCCCCTCTATCCTGTGTGTGTCCTCCATCTACATCTGCCATGCTTCCCTACACCTCTTTCTCTGCCTCTCTCACCCCTCTATCATTACGTCCCTCTCTTGCACAGGCGCGCGCGCACACACACACACACACACATGCTTACTGACACCAGCGACCACATGCAGAGTCACAGAGAAATAAACCTCTTTACATGCTGATTTGCTTCTAGAAAAGATCAAATTAATATGCATCTGATACAATGTCCTATTTAAATGAGAGTTGAAGTGCACATATTTATAGAATACACACATACTCCTTTCATCCCGGTCAAACTTGTATTTTCCTTTTTTCAAATACTCTTCATGATTGCTGTCCACACTGTAAGCACTCAAACATACCTCACAGTTCTATCTCTCCTCTCTCCCTGCTATCCTCCTGGGCACTCCTCCACTTGCCCTCCTCCCTCTTTTCCATGTCAGCACTATATCTTGTTAAAAAGAGTTAGTGAAGCTGAAAGGCCAATCACATTTACATGAGAAGTGATAGAAAGTAAGGAGACAATACGATGGAAGGGTCAAATCATGCCGACACGTCAGAGATTGTAATTGCAAACTCCTAATTGCTCTCTTAATTACATGCAATAACTCCTTCTCATTCACCAATCTCAATATGGATCGCCGCAATTATTTAGCCCTGCCGCCGGTTGAGTTTGACGGGCGGAATATCTCCGTAGATTAGTGTTAATCCTGATGCCCAGGATCTGGGAAGCCTTTGAAGACAGCCCCCAGTCCGGGGCCAGTGTGGAGCCCTCCGCCCTGGGTGATGGGCTGCAGCCATTTCACACTGCAGAGCTCCGCTCCAATCAGTCATGGTGGAGAGAGGAGAGAACGAGGGAGGGCGAGGATTTAGTCGGCCGTTCGGACTCTGGGATGATTAGATGTTGAGATGGAGGGATGAGAAGGGGGAGAGGGAGGAGCTATTGGGCCAGAGCACAGATGCGAGGGTTCCAGTTCCCTGCGATAAATGTCATGGGAAGTCTGGAAGCCAAGTGAACCTTGCTTTCATTGCATGCCAGCCCGTCCGCCTCTTTTAAACACTCGTTACAATTACCAACACGGCTCCATCCCAATAATGACTTCAATTAGTCTATTAAAAGTCCAGGGCAAAGAGAGAACTTTCTCACCCTGTCATCTTCAAACACAGACATGGCCGGACCCTCATGTAATGCTTTAATTAAAAGATGATTGCTCTGTCCGATGTCTTCTGCGTCTGTGGGTTCTAAGTTTGCACTCATTTTTCACTGTCTGCGATGTCACTTTCATTGTCCATCTCTGTCTTTTACTGCCAGTCTGCAAGTCTTTTGAATAGAGTTGCCTCCATCTCTTTGCTGTATTCAGGCCCTCTTTAATAGCATTAGGGTGTATCTGCGGCTCTACTCGGCCCTTCCGAGGCATTGTTACTGTCTATCTTTAGCATAGATCCTCGCCTGTCTGCCCGCGTAATGTCTCAGTGTGGAGACTTAAGCACTCCCTGACAGCATTAGGCTTCCGGAGTTTCCAGGAGGTCCTCTTTATATCATTGTCTGATGGCCGGAGAGTCAGGAGGAGAGAGATAGAGGAAGATCATTATCTGATGGGGAGGGGAGGGGGAACTGAACGTGGGAAGGAAGTGAGGCAGGGTTTGTGTGGTGGCGCTGGAGGGCCTGCTTTGACTCGCTCCCTCCCTAACATCACAGCTTTCACATGATCCATATTTAATTAGAATTTTCATGCCTACCTCCTCCTTGTTTACTTAGCTCTGTTGTTTTTATGGGAGGCCAGAGGAGGGACTGGCATGCAATAGACAGTGGTGAGGTTGACATGGGATTACTATTAATGAGCGAGGAGGAGGCAGGAGAGGCAAGGCTCTGGGGGCTGAACACTTTTTCCATTTCATTAGTGAGATATTAGAATTCAAATGGAACTCATCAGCTCTGGCAACAATGTTGGTCGTGTTGCAAAGTCACAGTACACTGCAACCTCTATCAGGTTTGGGGACATTTTCTGAGACAAGTCACAGAGAAGACGGGTAACAGTTGTTGCGGTGGCGGAGATATAAGACTGAGGTGATGGCTGAACACACGGATGGACTGATCTGGTTAAGATTCATCAGGTGTTTCAAAGTTGCCGAGAGAAGATGATCTCAGAGTGCTACACTCCGTTACTCCCAAATCAACAGACGTCTTGTCATTGAAGACCGTCGAAGGAAGAATGCCTTCTCATTTTGTCATTATTATAATCTGGAGGCCGGCTCTCAGCACGCTCCATAACGGCCCTTATTGTAGCTCGTAGGTTGAGTAAAATGAAAAAATTATCCCTTTTTGCCCTCAAACGCCTTTCTGAAATCAAACATTTTAATCAGGATGTTGCCTTTGGGACAATGGCGGGTGAAGGTCAGTTTAAATTTCAGCAGCTGTAATTATATTCTTGGTTAGCAGCCATTGCTTTGGATTTCAGCTTGGAGAAAAGATTTTCTCTTTTTTGTGTGTGGATGTGTGTGGAGGTAGGAGAGGGGGATGGGGGCTGGTCGGGTGTTGACTTAATGTCACCCATCCATTTTGCTTTCTCTCTGGTTGGCCTGGCAGGAGACTGGGAATGGGAGACTCATTCATCACTGGGTCTCCTAGCCACAGGGCACACACATGCGTTCTGTCATAGCCGGGCACACACTCTCTCACACACGCGCCCTCGTTGTGAAAATGTGGCACGCATGATCACACAGGATACTAATACACTTGCACAATCTCAAATGCTGGCACACACACACACAGGATCACCTGCCGACCCTCCCAGTCCACGAGGCAGCCAAGCGTGCACACACACTCAGCCCTCTCACAAGTCTGGTGATGGATTGACTGACACAAGCCAGTCATTGGTATTCCACCAGCAAAGCGTGCTATGAATGACGTTCAGAAGAATGTTTGCAGGTCCAGACTCCTCATACATTTTAATACAGTTTATCCTTCTATCTTTGCCTCTTCTCCTTTCTGTTTCTCCTCTAACAGAAGGGGATCCCCATCGGGCAGTTTTGTAAGGACTTCAATGAGAAAACCAAGGAGATTAAGGAGGGCATTCCTCTCCCCATCAAGATCAATGTCAAGGTGTGTTTTCCATCCCCTGCATGGGTCTCTTCCCCCTCTGTGCCCCCAGCCAGGTCTCTACGTCATTGACTCCAGTGTGGGTCTCTACTAGGTCCTGGAGCCAACCCCCACCCTAGATTGGAAGTGATTTTAGTAGCTGCATACCATTACCCAGACCCCTCCATTATTCATACTGTACCTCTTAAGCCCTTTTGTTTGCAATCATTAATCTATCTTTAACCAAAGGGCTCTAGACGTCAATGAGAATTTGGTGCAAATAATGGTAAAAGAGACTAGAGAGAGAGACTGTTTTGTACTTTTAGAGTCCATATACATTTTCATTCCAATGCCTTACTAATTTGGCATTGTGCCCTTTTTGTTCCTCCTACTGCAGTTTAGCAGTATATGTGTAGGTCTGATCTGGTCTGTGCTTTGATCTGAACACATATGGCATAGCTGAGGAGGATTATAGAGATGATCTGGGGTTGTGATGCCCTTAGCATGTTTTTGACACTGAGGACTCTGTTCAAGCATCAGCATGCTCTGCTCATCATCACCATCTGCTGGTCGATGCTGGATGTAACGCCTCCCTCACAATCTACCCATGGGAAAACAACTCTGTCTTGTTACACCCCTACATTGCTCTGTTATGTTTCTGTGAATATGTTGCATCATATGTTGAATTTATATAACTAGCTCTATGGTCTACCATTCTTATGAATTGCTTATGTTCAACAGGGTCTCAGTGCTGAAGGCCTGTGGCCATGATCTGCCTCTCTCCATTATTCCTAAATAATCCTGTACTCACTTGTCCCTGAGTCAGTTTGTTACAGGGGGAAAAATTCTAGTTATTCCCATATCCCTGTGCACCACTTCAACCAAGGCTGAATAGAAAGGATTGTTGCTAATGGTTAAATCAATTCAAATGCATTGGGCCTTTCCAGCTAATGACCATTTCATAGAGGGTGATGAATAGTCTTGCTCCATAGAGGTTACTTATGACAGGACATGCCTACTTTGGCAACGTAACATTAAAGGTATGAGAGCAGGAACCTCCACTGCATGTGGCTGCCACATCCATCTCTAATCCCACTCTGATGTTCTCCATCGACCCCCAACCTCCAGCCTGACAGGACGTATGACATTAAGATTGGCCAGCCCACAGTCTCCTACTTCCTGAAGCAGGCGGCGGGCATCGAGAAGGGGGCAGGGAAGACCGGTGAGTGTCATGGATGCCTCTCCTCTGTCGCAGCCCTGGTAGAACAGGATTTCTTTGATTGATGATATATTTATGATCGACTGGGGAACTGATGCAGCCAATTAAAGGCAGAGGAAGGTAGCGGTAAAGGTGATGCCTTGTAGAAAAAGAGAATTATGGATTTACCCGTTCTGTTCCTGTACTTCTCTCCCCCCTCGCTTTGTCTTCCTTTTCCTTTTACATTTTTGTGGTTCTTTCACCCACTAAAGCCATCTTGTTTCTTATGTCCATCTTTTTCTTACACTGGTGTGTGTGCGTGTGTGTGTGTGTGTGTGTGTGTGTGTGTGTAGGCCATGAGACTGCAGGGATGGTGTCCTTGCGAGCCGTGTATGAGATCGCCCAAGTGAAATCTCAGGACGAGTGTTTCACCATGCAGAATGCCTCCTTAGAGACGGTTGTCAAGAGCATCATTGGCTCGGCCCGTTCGCTAGGCATCAAGGTTGTTAAGGAGTAAGTTTGTTTTCCATTTAATTGGTAGGAGCTAAAAATAGTGCGAATTCTGTTTCACTTTCTGTCGGGCAGAACCTCGACAACCAATTCTTTGGTGTGCATCATTTATGTTGAATCACATATCTCAGATACACACACACACACACACATATACATTCACTGGAGTCTCTGTCTCACTCTCTGTCCCTCCTTTGTTCCTCCTCCAGTTTAGAAGCAGACGAGTACAAGGTCTTCCTAGAGCAAAGGGAGGAGCACTTGAAAGCAGAGGCAGCTGCTGCTGCTGCGGCGGCTGTTTCCTCCAAGAAGAAATAAGACCTCTCCCTGTGCTGCCCGTCTACCCTGTCCACCCATCTGTATTTATATGCCGGCCCAACACACATGCTAATGTCATTGGAATTGTACTTTGTGTAATTTGCATCAAAATAAATGTTCGATTGTTCATTTAACACTTTTAAGAGCTGTGTGTGTTTCATCAATATCCTTCATCCGTAATTTGTGTTTAGTTGCCCGAGTCGATGAATGTTTTATTGACTCAGCTTAACTCTGCTATTGTCCAGGAAAGATGTCTTGACTCCCTCTCCCTCTTACTAGGAATCTAAAACGGTCTACTGTAGTTCTCATAAATTTATGATGGTGTTGCATCTACCATCTATCAACATAATTACTGATAATGATATTGTTCCTAGCGGTGCCATTGAAATGCGGTTGACCCTACTACACTCTTCGTGCCTTCAACATGTTTTATGTTACTGTCAAGACAACTTAATGAATTCCCCATGCACATAAAATAGCATCACGAGTCACCTGAGCCTATTATGAATTCCATTAGTTAGGTTCAACTCAGCGGTCCAAACCACAGGATTTTTTTCAGCTAGGGTGTGATGTATTGCAAGGTTTACAGAACACAACACCAATATTAGCAACGTCTTGTTTTAACAAGGCCAGTTTTGAAAGATGCAGTACTCCTGCTGAACCAGAAGGGAGCAGTAGTGGTTTGTGTTTGCTCTGTGTTCCTTCCCCCTCCAGAAGGAACACTGCATAGACGGGTGCTGGAACAAAATGTTCGGTTGCAGAGTAGAAGCATGCTGTGGCAAAGCCTTGTCTCCTTGGTTTATAAATAGTTAGGTTAAATTCGCCTTATATGGGCCTGTGCCTTGTTCAACAGAGCTGCTTTTGAATTGAAGCTGCGTGGATACTGGGGTGAAGGGCAGTGGACAAAGATGCCAGGTGGTGATGCTCTGCAGGCATCAATGGTTTCACCTTCATTAATTCACGCTCTATGATTCTCAGATACCTTCCTGTCATGAGTCTCTAAGGCATCACGTTCTCCATCCCTTCCTTACCTCGTTCCCTCTCTTTTTGTCTTCCTCTCTTTGTCTCCTTGCTCTCTCTCCCCCTTCTCCCCTCCCCTCCTGCCTGAACGAGAGCCTTAGAATAGAAGGGGCTGCTTGAATCAATGCTCCTGAGCAGGAATGCCCATATATGGAGTTCTGAAACCCTCACAGAACGCTGTCAGAGTAGCAGGTACATGGAGTAAGTGTGGGCTGCTGTGATTTGTAAAGAGAGGGATGGGGATGTGGGGTGTGGAGAAGGGCTGGGTCATACGTCACCACGCTATTGTGCGTACGTGTGTGCGTGTGCAAGCGCGCCTGCTTAAGTGGGAGGCCTGGGTGTGCGAGCGGAGCCTCGGTGTGGAGGGTGTGCGTCAGTCTGAGTCAGATAGTGTCTCATACTGTCTCGTCATGTGTGTGCGTCAGTGCTGTTGCTGAGCGGACATCGCTCCAGGGGAAGAAACGGAGGAGGGATCGCAGGAGAGGGAGGGGTGATGATGATACTGAGGTAGGAGGAGCGGGGGAGACTGACAGTGACAACACAGAGAGAGGATGAGAGAAAGAGAGAGAAAGAGAGACAGAGCTTTAAGTGCACTTTAATATAAATGCATTTGTTTGACAATCAAATACACTTATAAGCAACACAAGAGAACACTGATCCACAATGTCCATTCTTCGGTAATATATCATGTATATATTCCATCTTCTACAATAAAAATGTATTTCGTATGTACAGACTGTTTGATTCGTACAAATGTACAAATGTGTACAACCTTCGCCAAAAAAAGCATATGTAAATATCCACAGACATAGTGCATATGCATTGAACACCCCAATACTTTTTTCAATATCACAGAAACAATACTTTTACACATATGTTAACTTAGCATTGTAATAGCTATAACGTAGGAATCAATCCTTTTACTTGACCGTAGACAACTCTACGTTAGCGTGTCGACACCATGGGAATAGTACCATTCTCATCCCGTGTCGCTTAATAACTGAATAGAAATAGCACCCCGTCCCTCTTTTCATTTTTTAAAACAAAACGTCCTTATGTTTAACCCCTCTCAAAAAAGAAGAATCACTCATTCACATAGTCAGTTGTGCCTCCTTACATCACTGTGCCCCTGGGGAGCAGCGATGTGACCGTCCATTCAGGGATGGACGTGGATAGACAAGAGTTCAGAGTTCAGCAGGTCATGACTGTGCTAGGCACACAGGAGCTGCTATAAGCTGCCAGCATTGCAAATATTGATGCTGCGAGAGAATCCAGCCTCCTCAAGCCAGGCCAGAGCTGACCTGAAGAACCCACATTCAGAGCCTAATGTACAGTACTACACGGTGGACCTGTGGCATCTCAGCACACAGAAACCCTCACAGGTGGTGTTCACTTCCAGACGATCTCCATTTAGTTATACCTTCTTGTCAAAGGCAGGGAAATCTTCTTTCTTTGTTCTTGAAGCACGATCCAGGACCTCTTTAACATGTTTTGTATTGTATTGTTTTGCACATCACATTGATACACGAGATTGTAATGGAGAGATAAACATGAAGTCAAATGTCTAAGCAGCAGCCGCAAACTCAAAGCCCAAAGTGTCTGAAAGGGTTGATTAGGAGACTGACTGTGCATTTGACGTGGCCTTTAAGGTGCTGTCAAGGAGAAGAGGACTTGGAATCAGACTTTTTCTGGAGATTAAATTGAGGGGTGTTGAGGGGAAAAAATATTTTTCCTTTAGTGAATCACTGTTAGCTCTTGTTAGTAGTAGTAGTAGAAATATTTGTAAACATAGACTTGAACACATTTGCGGTTTGGGTTTGCAGAGCTGCATTACAAGCAGAAGTTATTTCCTTATTAAGATATGAAGGAATGTATATTTTTTTTATCACAACAGTTTTTTCACTACGAGTGAATACAGATACGCGTCTGAAAGTTAAACGGCGCTTTAAACGTTTAAGAGTTTGTTATGGTCTCTGTTTGATAAGTTCTGAAGCTCAGGTTACAGCAAAGCTGGCAGGCACCACATGGACTCAACACCCAGTCAGTGATGGGTCCATGTAGTTAGAGTAATATTGCACCATCATGAAAATGTTGCACCATATTTTAAATATTAGTACATGGAATAATGAACGAACAAAAATATTAAGTCAATCTTTGTTCTCAGTAGACATGAAGGAATTAAAGTCCTTTAGTTGTATATACATTATGTATATATTTATACACTTTGATATTTTTCACTTTTCAGTAAAAGTTGGCTCCACGAAATATGACAATATGCCATACTTAATGAAGTAAGTCACAGACTTATTTTAGAACGGAGGAACACTTCCACTCCCATCTGAAACACAAAGAGGAGAGAGAAAGAGAGGGATCATTAGCATGACAAATTCAAGGACAAACTATTGAACTGATTTCTTCACTATTAACTTCACTATTGATTTATCAAATGATCAACAAAAAAAACGTATTCTTACCATTGTGGAAGCACTGTGGCGACGGATGACACTGGAGTTGATACAACTCAGGTTGTTGCCCCAGGCCGGGGGCGATCGAGGCACCTGCCCCAAACATGGGTTCCAGGACGGCCAGTTCCTCCAGGAGGGACTGGGCGTAAGACACCGCAGGCGCGGGCGGGGTGACGGGTGTGGTGGGGGCAGGTGAGGAGTAGGGGGAGGCGGTGAGGATCAGGGGAGGGGATTCTGGGATAGAGGAGCAGGAGGACAGGGGTGATGACACCACCACCTCAATCTCCATGGCCTCCTCTACCAGCCCCTCTCCCTCTGCCACCATCGCGCCTACCTCGCCAACCACGGCCGCCCCGCGCCCGGCCCTGGAATTAGAGTGCGCCGATTGGACGCTATAGAAGTGGCTGAATCCCTCAAAGTTGGAGGGTGGCTGCCAGCACACGGTGAGGGAGGGAGAGGGCATAGGGGTAGAGGAGGGAGAGGGGGAGGTGAGGCTGGGGGAGAGGGGTGGAGAGGAGGTGAAGTCCTCAAGAAGGGTTTCTAAGATGCTCTCTTCAAACAGAGAGTCATCGTCATCGGGGAATATTGGGAAGTCCAGGCCTCTCCATGCCTTGATGGGGTAAAACTCCCCTAGCATGTGAACTGACTCAACGCCAGAGGAGTCTGTGGTGGGGGAGGAAGGGGAGGAGGAGGGAGACATGGAAGGCGGAGACAGCTTGGATAAGAGAGGGTCCAGGTAGAATCCCTCTGCTAGGGAGCTGATGTGCTGAGCTAGGAGAGAGATCTCAGCCCTCTCCTTCTCCCTCTCTCTCTCCAGGTAGAAGAAAGAGAGGCAGGGCTGTTTACCGGGGGAAGCCTCGGGGGTGAGGAGGCCCTCAGGGGGGTACTGGAGGGGCCCTAGAGGTACGTCTACATACAGGGGCCCCCGGACCTCAGGCAGGGTCATCACTGTGCAGTCCCCATCTCCAGGGCTATCAGGGGTAGGGGGCAACTTTTCATAGAGGCCACTACAGGGCTCTACAGGGAAGAGCAGATCGGTGGAGGGGATGGGCAGGGCCAGGGGCAGCAGGGTGGATAAGCTGGTAGGGGGAACAGGGCTGGAGGCGGTGGTGGGAGGGGCAGAAGGGGAGACGGAGTGGGCGATGGACGTGGTGGAGGTGGCTGTGGTTGTGGAAGGCGGGGGAGTGGTGGTGCCAGTGGGGTCAAAGCTGAAGAGGGGCTCGCCAAACAGGAAGCTGGAGCCCGACCCCAGCTGGGGCGTGTAGGGGGGCGTGCACACAAACTCTTTGGACTGCTGGACCTGGGAGGAGGGCAGTGGTGGGAGGGGGAGGGGCAGTAAAGGCAGTGGGGGGTCGAGCTGGAACGAAGGGGGCAGAAGAATGTTCTGGGTAAGGAAGTCCAAATCTGCCACAGTGGCAACAGTAACCGGGGTAGGGGAGGAGGCGACAGAGGGGCTTTCGGCGGGGTCAGAACTCTTCTTCTGCTGCTGCTGCTGCTGGAAAAAGGTGTCCTCCTCCAGGGAGGAAATGCTGGAACGGGGATCGCGCTCCAGCTGCATGGGCTCCACACTGGTGCCCCCTGGCTCGTCGGATGAGCCCACGCTGCAGCCAGCTGTGCTGAAGTCAAAGGACTGGGCGGACAGGCCGCTGCTGCTGGGCGTGAACACCTGGTCTGGGCTGGAGAGGGTGTCGGGGGACTGCAGGCCCAGGCTGTCCTGTCCGGTGCTGGTGCTCAGAACCAGGGTCAGCTGGGTCTGCTCAGAGCTCAGCTGCTGACGCACAGACCACGCCTCCGCTTCGCTGGAGAGAAAGAAAGACAAAGAAGGTTAGTGAGACCCTCCAAAACGTCTATGTTCTCCTCTACAACAGCAACTATGCAACGGCTCTCTGATGGTCTTCCCGGTGTGCTCCGTCGAGCATGTGGAGTGGCCGTACCTGATGACAAAGTTGTTGCTGCTGATGGGGCAGTCTCCTTCCTCCAGCTGAAGCACCATGTAGAGCCAGACCCAGGAGTGGTCCTCCGCCTCCACACGCACCACCATCTCAGCCCTGCCCTCGCCTCCCTCTCTCACTGGGGGACAACAGATAACAGGGTCAGTATCATGTCTCTGTCCACACATCATCTCACTCACAGCATTGCTCATAGGGTCGATGTGGGCTGTGCGTGGGTGGGCAAAATATGTATCAGTGTGTGTCTGTTGTGGACAAAGTGAGGGGGTGGTATACTCACACAGACTGCAGTGCTGGGCCGAGGCGTGGGACAGGTCCTGAGGGTGGACCAGGCTGTACCAGGAGCGTGAACGCAGGGCAGGCACATCGAAGCCCAGGTACGTACTCACACTGTAGGTCAGACGGACACAACACAGGGTTAAGTTGATGACTTGTCAAAACCAACAGAGACTAAACCATACGACCAATAAATCATCCCACCAAACATACTGACAGGGCACTGCTAGTGTTTTTTACTTGGCAACAGGTGGATGATCTCGTTCATGTAGAAGCTCACCTGTCGTGTGCGCTCTGCAGCCTCATGTCGCGACCATGTGCGGACTGGAAGCAGGCTAGAAGGAAGTTGCTCTCAACAGGGGGAGGGCTGGAAGCGGGGTCCCTCTCTCCCCCAGGGCTGGACCGGGCTGGAAGGGGCTCCAGAGGGGAACAGAAGCACACCCAGACAGGGTTGGAGGTCCAGTAGGAGCTGGAGGTGGCAGCGGAGGAAGGAGAAGACAGGCAGCGGGCCCGGATCAGAACCAGCTTGTTCCCAGCACTCTGCCTGCGCACAGACTTGGAGGTGTTGAAACGACAACGGAACAGACGATCTGTTCGGAAAATGACAGAATGGAAGAAAGTCATTAAAAACGCAGATCATTGTTACATCATCTTAACGAAGATATGGATTGCAATGGTATGGATCTTTGATTTGCAATCTCTAATGAATGAAGGGTAATGAAGGGTCTTACCTGTCTCAGGTGAAGTGGGAGTTGCAAGGTTGGTCCTCATGGTTAAGTGGTCCGTCTGATCAATGATATCATACACACTGTCACCTTGGGCAACCAGATCCACCTAAAAAAAAACGATTGAGAAAGCATTAGGAAACTCACGATTTCAAATCACTGAAATTGCCATTATATCAACTATTTGCACAATAGCGTAGACGATGGTTGTGGATGTAGACTCACCATCGAGTGTCCGAGGTGCTCGGAGACGCTGTCCGACAGGTACAGGAGCTTCCCTTCCCCGCTTAACAGGAGCAGAAATCCCGGCAGCTCCTGCACCAACTCCGACAGCTCATGGAAAGACAGAAACCTCGCGCTTTCCTCGACACTGCCAGCAGTTCCCGATTCTACAGTGAGGAAATGTAAACATTTCATTTAATTTCATGTAGCTTTCACGTGCCAACATGTGACAATCGCAATAGTACTGCTTCGTAAATCGATGCTGCCTGGCGCATACTTCAGAACCATGGACAGCGACTACAACATTTCAGCACTGGATTGCAACACAGGGCTCCGGAAGCTTTTAAGACTCAGATTAAAATTCTACCAGTATAGCCTTCTACACATATTGCAAAAAGTCATATTCACATATATAGCAATAAAGTTAATCAACTCTTGCCCAAATGTTGGCACCTGTTGATTCTACGCATCGGCCAATAGCGTAGCGGATAGCCTGTTTTCAAATGTGTTGACGGGAAATAAACCCTTACCTTGTGAGAAGAAGACAGATTTCCTGGTGTACATGCAGGCAAGCGACATGATGTGGAGGTATGAAAGTCTTGCTTTGTCCGCATCTGTGATAGGCAGCAAGTCCTTCAGGTTCCGAATCTCTGCGTTGATTTGGTCCCTTCGAGCCTTGGACGCTCCCTTAGTTGATCGATACATTGCAGCCAGATACAGTGAATTATCAAAACCCGTTGTAACTGAAAACTGTACGGAACACTTGTTAGCCTTTGCGTTGTGCTTCAAGTGAGGTCAGGGTGTATCTCCAAGCGTAGGTTTCAGAGGAAGATATAACTTGTAGTGGTGTGCTATTGGACTTTCATTTCAACTCATTCCAGAGTAAGGCTTTAAACCTTCTCCTGTCCTTTTCTTTTCCCTCTTCGCCTCCGCCACAGCGTCCAGCTCAGATGCTGGCCGGCTGCTGAAATGTCTCTCCTCCGGTTCCGAGTAGCCTATGAGTGATTCGGCGGCTTTGGTAGCCGTCTCTCGCCCAGAAGTCCGGAGCCCGTAAATCTGGTTGGGGGACTCTGCTCGCCTGTAACTTATATAGTCTGGGACTCCGCCGGAGTAGGGGGGCTCCCAACGCACCAACACCGACGTAAAAGAGAAAGGGGGGGCAAGAGGAGAGGGGGGCTGAGGGGGAGTTATGGTTCATATCAATGTTAGCAATGGTGAAATGCTCCCCATCTCCTGTTCCCCCCTCCCTCTCGTGCCCTCTCCTTTCGGTGACTCTAGTTCGACGTCAGCTCTACCCTCTACACTGTGATGACGTTGGCTTGATATCGGGAGCTCCGGCGACGCAAAAAGCCCGATTTGGACAAAACCGAGTAATGGGCGGAGACAAACGTAAAACGTAGTCGGAGTCACCGGACCCCGGTGTATGGAAGGGGAGGGGGGATTTGGGGATTTGTAACCAAGATGCATACGAAAGAAGAATCTGCTTTTATGTCTGACACCCTGCCAGTACTTTCTTCTCTTATCCAATACCTCTACCGACCAAATAACCCAGTTGTCTTGCAGTCTAAAGGGTTTTCGGTCATTGTCACCTTTTACTGACAATGACCACTGAGGAAAAACCAATACTGACATCCTCTCGCATTCCTTCCCCACGGCTTCATCGCATGTACGGCAATGCATAGTGCTTGGAGCCCACATCGAAGCCCAGATTTTATGTGTAAGAGAATAGATGGCAGAGAGCTGGAGAGAGGGAAGCGTGAGAGTGGGGCAGTGTTACACTGCCAAATTCAGAACGAGTCGCTTTTTATGAATGAAAATAATAACCTGCGATTAATGTCACGGTTGTGCCAAAAGAGCATGTAACGAAGAGCAGGGATCACGTGGGTATGAGCAAATACTTATAGAGGAACCTTTAATTGCGGTGTATAGGTTACATAAACTGCGTTGCCCTTCCATATAAGGCGATTTGAGCGGAATGTAGTCTAGCGCTGCTGTCTAGTCAGAATAGCTTACACCTGTAGTGCTGTAAAATGATGTTTGACTAATGGTGCATTGTATCTCATTGGGTAGGTACTGGTTTGTATAAGACTGTTAAGGCCTTCTTGCTCCCAGATAACGTGCTTGTTCACTTTATAGATTATATAGCGTTTTAGTGTTCCGAGATAAGCCCTATAGGGCTATAGGGCTCTATTTCATGTTTAAAAATTGGGTCCTGCAGTGACGCTATATATTGGACAATCCTCTGCCTGAATTAGGCTTGAAAGGATTATGAAAGCATAAGTTACAGTAAAACAAAGACCGATAAACATACATAGGTATGAAGGAGCGCACAACCCAGCAATTGCCACGCAATATTGATCCGTGTTGCTAACCTGCGTGAGTGAGTGCCATACTAGAAATTGACAATGGCTCTCAGCAGTGACTGACAGGTGCACTCACAGGATGGCCCACAAGTGCAGCTTCAGCGAGTACTATTTTTAGAATGTTTTGTATGTTTATGGCTTAAAATAGATTTGTCACCCACATACCACACTTTTGATATGTTGCATTAACTTCGAAACCGACGATTTAGGCTTATCAAACTAGAGGTGACATCATGGATGGCCATCCATGTGGACAAAGTATTGAGTGACCCTCTAAAATGTAATAAAGTTTTGCATCTTAAGTCAAAGGTTTTATATAAAACCAGGAAACACTGAAGAAGCTTGCAGAGGGAACCAGCTCAGTCAGATGGAAGAGAATGAACATGACCTAGTGCACCAAATAACACAAATAATGTTCTTTTAATTTCAAAATCATCAATAACTGTATCCAATGTATTTGTTTTTATTAGTTTTTAGACTATAGCCTTGATAAATGATTTTATCAAATTATTTGGTAATGATGCAAGAGAAACAGTTGAGTGGGAAGGATATTTTCAGGTTATCTCCCTCAAAAATAGAATTTTTATAAAAGGGCTCTCGGAATAGAAAAACACTCAAAGTTGTTTTTTTCCATGCTGCGGTTTCAGAGGCACTTAAGGTGTCCCACACACTGTGTTGGCTCACCAGTGGCCTGAACAGATTGTCATTTCTTCTATTGTTGTGGCTGTCAGGATAATACCGTCCATTATGGTAAAGGGGTGTGTAGGCATCATAGGTGGGAGGGAGACGAGAACACGGTGGGAGAGAGGCGGATGTGTGGAGGGCAGGGGGTTGCAGAGAAGAGGGTCTTCTCTTTGAAAGCAAAGAGGCTCAAATGCATCCAATTAGGGTGTCTTGTGGCTCCATGCCAGACATGAATGCCTCGGAAATCACACAAGAACATGAACTATCTCCTCTCATTCATAAAATCATGGTGGTTACATGAACATTGTGGTTAGGGATAATTTTATCATCCTGATTTGGTGGTCTCATGTATTATCCATTAATACTTGCTGACTCCTTTGACAGTCTTCATATAGTGAGACCCTGGCTGAGACGAGCATAGAATACAAGATTGCAATATGAGAAGATGAGATCTTAGTCATCAGTCCTCAGAGAAAGTGTCAGACAGCCTGTAACTCCAGTTTCTTCATTTCCATTTGAGCATCAACACAAAAAGAAATGGTCCCAATCAATTTTGTCCTCAGTTTGGTACCTGCCAAAAAGAGAAGAATAGTTCACTTATTTTAACATATAAGGGATTACTTCATATATGTATAAATAATTATTAATAGTTAGTAGTTATTTCCCAACACTGGGCCAACAGTGTAACCAATGGAGAGACACTAAATGGAGAGAGAGGAAGAGTTGCAGAAAATACTTTTGGGGCAACAAAATGTCAGCCCCTCTCGCTACAGAGGTGAAGGATACTTGTCCCTTTTCTTAAGACTCTTTCTTTTCTCTGGTGTTTATTTTTACACCCAGAGAATCAAGGTCTCCGCTTCTTGAAAGAAAGGAGCTAATCTGTCGCCTAGCAACACCTCCCACTCCTGCATCGAAGCAAGAGAGTAAGAGAGAGAGAGGACCTGGAGAAAACGAACGTTGAGGAAAGAAATTGAGAAACCCAGAGAGAGGTAGAGGGAGACGACAGTTGTGAAACACAAGTGTGAGTTTGTCTCCATCAGTCGAGTCTGACAGCATAGCAGTAAGTGACAGTAAAGCCATACTATTGTGAGACAAAGAAACTGTTACACAAGGCAACGGTTATGACTGCAACATCCCACATGTATGATAGTAGGTATCGGTGTGTCTCTGACAGCTGTTTCCCACTGTTGCTGCCTGTCTGTGTGTGTCTGGTTTAAGTGCAGTCAGATCCATTCGAAAACATAAGTGAAAGTAAACCATAAAAACGCCCACACATACATTCACTCACTGTTTCTACACCACTAGCCCCCCCCCCCCCCTCCTCCTCTCGTTCTCCCTCCCTCCCACCTCCTCTCGCTCTCACTCCCTCCCTCCTGTCGCTGGTGATGCTGAACAGGTAGTCTTGTGCTGTTCGCTCTTTTTTTCAATATTAAGTCTATTCTTAGCACATATGGCAAACGGGTGGGAGGAGGGCAGCTGTTTACCTGTGGTGTCAAACTCATCAGCCCCTCAATATCTTTAAATGAACTCCCAAGAAAGAATAAGGACAATAGGGCCAACAAATAGTACACTTCTAAGGCAGACAGAGGGGCAGAGCAATTGTTGCTTAGGTGTGTCTGAGGTATGCAATGATATTGATTACTTCCCCTTTAAAATACAACATTTTAAAAGCCATTTGGCATTTAAAGAGTGGCATTAAATCATGAACAGAAACATATATTCTGCACAGAATCCATGCTATCCACCAGTTTAGATTAGTGACTCTTTTTAAAATTAATTCCACTACAGACATTCTGTCTCTTTCCACTTTTTCAATATGTTGGTGCTGATGCAGGGTTGCTATGGTGATGTGATGTAGATGTGACATCATAAGAGACCTCCTAGCAGCATTTTCTTTTTTCATTGAGCCTCAGTCTGTCTCTGCCTCTACCTCCCTCTCTTTCGTTTTGGACAAAGGGTCAAGGATGAACTGGCAAGCAACGGAAAATACATTGCTTGGTATTTTAACGATCTAACATACTATTGACTGCCTGGAGGTGAGAGATACATTAGCCAACTACCCTACTATGAGTTAGTAAGATGTTGCATAACGGTTTGCGGAGAGAGTGAGCAGGATTAGACAGAATGAGGAAGAGCGAGTGAAAGTGTGCTTGTACGTGCCTTTAAAATGAGTTAACACTGCCCCCTTCCTCCACACACGCACATTGACAAAATCTGTAGTCACCCTATTTTCTATAATGTAAAGTCGTAGTTTTTATATATCTATTTTACTAAGAATCTTTCAACATCAACATGATTTTGGTGTGCCACTTACGTGTAACGTTAAGCGCCTGGAATTGGCTTGGAGGCTGTAAACAAATGCAGCCTGCTTATATAACTTTACTGGGATATCAAATACCATATGTAAATTCAACATACCTCCATTAAGTTTATTTCTGTTATTTTTCATGCTGGGCCTGATATACCTACTTGCAGGGCATGCCTTCAGCCTTCATACACCCACGCGCCCCTGGCAACACATTGTCGTTTCTTAGTAACCACATTTACGCACAGAGTAAAGACATTGAAGGTAGGGTAGACATGGCAAGGGGGGTTGAGGCCCATGAAGGTTGGATATTTTTTTAACCTTCGCTTGGTTTGTGAGAGGAGAAAAATAGATAAATTAGTGTGCATTCCTTCTGGCCAATGAACGTTTCGTTCCAATCACAAACCCCTGCAGTACACGTGTGGTTTTTCATCGCCACATCATTCTAAAATCGTTCTAATCCAGCTGGGCCCCGCGATAAATGATTCGGGACAGTACCATGAGAATGAAAACCTCCCAAACTTTTGGAAGCTTTTCATCCTTTCAAACTCCCAGGACAGTGGCTGAGTGGAATTCAGATACTGTGCACTACAGCAGCTGTTCTGCACGAGCCACATCGTGTTCATTCACATGGAATTGCAATGTAGACTTTGAACTGACCTCCTGTTAACATAGCCAGCAATTAGATCACTAATAGTATTAACATGGTGGGCTAATTGGTTTCAAATTACAAGCGACTCCTGTTGTCCGTGTCATGCCTCATTTAGAGGGCATTGTAATCTCAATTCCTGTGTGATATTAAGAGGTCAATGTAATTACATTGAAAGAACGAGTTGCCATTCAGTAGGTGCAGAATGTGTCTACACAAGTTTAAGGTCATGCTTGATGTGATGTTTTCTCATACCTGTTGCTATTTTTAGAATACTATTTCTGACTGTCATGATTCTATCCATGTGGGGTTCCATATATAGACCCACAAACTCTATTTAGGGCAATGGGGACTCTAAAATAAACATATTTCCTGTTCAACCCCTCACTTACCCTCTCACTCATGTTTGTTTATTTGTTTTGTAATGATCTATGTAAAAGTTGTTATTGATGTCATTCAGAATTCCACAGCGCTTTCCTGTTTTTGTTAATGGACTAGTTTCAATAATAAGAAGGGGGTGGAGGGAAATGACACTGCATATACTGGAGCCTTTTGATAAAAATACACATAGGTCAGTGTGTGTGTAGGGGGGGGGGGGGGTGAGGAGCTTTTGTAACACAGGTTATTTCACTCCATTTCACCATAGGATGGATTAGCCCTCTAAATGCCAACGACAAGGCATACCAAATGTGCATTTATACTTTCATGTAAACATTCTTGTTACTAACCCAGAAAAGGCAGAAAATGTCCCCAGGACTTCACAGCCGATTATTGAATCCATTTACAATTCGGTTGACTTGAAGCAGCACCCACACCATTTTGGTCGGAAGGGAGACGTGCCATATGAATACAGGGACGCCTATGTAAATTCTCTGCTGGATGACAGGATGGTGTCGGAGTTAGGTGCTTGTTCCTCAGGTTCCTACTCCCAGCCCCGGCCCACAGGGAGGGCTTGCCCATGGATGAGGTCATACCTTGCTGAAGGTGCCAGAGACGTGCCCACTGTTCCGCTCCCCACTGACTCCCCCAACACTACACCCACTCATCTACACACACACACAAACATACACACACACACACATGAAAGCACACACCACACACAAACCCCCCCACACACACACCACACACATAATACAGCATATTGCTCGTCCATTCCCCAGTGTGCTGGTACAGTCTGATCCTATTTCATTTGGGTTATTTCTTTGTCAAAGTGCCAACAGGAAGTGCCAGGGGACTTGTACCACCACTCTGCACCCTCCAACCACCCACGCACACACCTCCCACATTCAGCCTGCCTCCACATCCACCCCTATCCTTGTTCCCTCACCCTTCAACACCATCTTTCTGTCAGGTCTGATGATCTCTACCACAAAGCCCATAGCTAAAATGAGCCATACCTATGCCATCTTCTGTGGCAGTGTGTTAGTATTTCAACATACGTGTGCTGTGACTACTGTACATGCAGTGTGTGTCCAGTGTATGTTGGAGTTACATCCAAAGTTCTCCCTCCCAGTTCAGATGTTAATGTGAGTGGAGAAGCAAGTTCAGGAGACAATGAGGTTACAAAACCAGTAGATTCCATCACCTTAGGTTGTTGTTACTATTCCTGTCTCACCGTGAAATGACATCTGTGTATCATACTGCCCCCTGGTGGCTATACACGATGAGCTCTTGGCTGATTGCGTAAGAGTGACGTATGAGTCATCACCCCGGAGTGAGGACAGAGGGAAGGAGTATGGGTCAGCCTGTGTTTGTGTGGTTGGGCGGAGCCAGCACAAAGGAAGGTAGTGGACGATAAAATTAGGGGTTTCCCCACTCTTTTTCCCTACAACTTTTTTCACAGGGTCCACAGAAACGGTTTTGTTCTGTATTTGGATGAACAATACTCCGTCTAATCCTTTATGAGCTGAGCCGTTGTCTCTGTTTAGCCAGTTGCTCCTGTGTCCTATATTCTTCCAGCGCTAGAGGAAGCCTGGTCATGTGTTCAGCTGTGGGGAAGAGCATCATGAGCCAAGTGAACCTGGGGGTTAGGTGGAGGAGAGAAGCCAGCTATCTCGCGTAGGTCAGCTGGCTGTGATCACACCACTGTGAGTGAGATGAAGACAGACGGAGGGGATGGTGAAACAGAGGTTAGGGCCGGATGAGATGTTGGGACGTCTACAGAACAAGAGAGATATAACGACAGAGACCGAGAGAGATAGCGAGAGGATGTGAAATAATTGCAGTTTAAAGATGATAGCAGAAATGTCCAAATGTTTTGTTTTATTTCGTATCACTTCCTGTATCCCCCCTCAAAATACAACCTAATAATCAGTAATGGGACAAAACTACACATGGTAATGATTGAGAGTTAGAGTTTTGGGTCAGATTCAGGAGAGGGGCCTGGGGCGGGCTGGAGGAGGAGGGCTGAGCTCAGTGGTTATTGAGTCATGGATGAGGACAGTGAAACCTGCTACAGAGGGAAGGATAGAGCATGAAGATGAAAGATGGAGTGACTGTTTGATGCAAAACTAGACAGACTGGAAATGGGAATGGCAGATAATGATGATAATGGATAATGGATAATGGATGATGAGAGATGCTGGTGATGATAGAATGGAGTCTTTCACTCGAGCGGAGACATCGACTTAACACATTTTGGATGGAACTTTATCTCCCTGCTCACATAAAAAAAATAATGAATTATGCATTGCATATTGCTCTCGTTCACATTCACCATAGGGCGATGTGCTGTGACAGGTGTTCTGTGGAATGAGACACATTGAAAAACAGGCATAGAGGAGTGGGAGGGTGAGAGGCTGGGAACTGAAACAATATGTATGCTGATGATCTAAATACGCAGTGCTGGACTCGATCCCAAACACATATTTTAGTCATACAAAATCCTGTTTGTTTTTATCTGCTATTACTCTCCTCTACGGGTGTGGTTTGACAAAGGGTGTGGGATGTACTTTGCAGATCACAGAACAGCAAAGACATACAAAAGTGGGCCATATTTGAACAGTGACAGGTCTTCCTTTAGTAAACTGAGTGGGCTGTCACACCTTCAATTCTATACGATTCCATGTACTCTTTCATCTCTTGTCTCTTTTTCTCTCTCTCTCTCTCTCTCTCTCTCTCTCTCTCTCTCTCTCTCTCTCTCTCTCTCTCTCTCTCTCTCTCTCTCTCTCTCTCTCTCTCTCTCTCTCTCTCTCTCTCTCTCTCTCTCTCTCTCTCTCTCTCTCTCTCTCTCTCTCTCTCTCTCTCTCTCTCTCTCTCTCTCTCTCTCTCTCTCTCTCTCTCTCTCTCTCTCTCTCTCTCTCTCTCTCTGTCACTGACTCTCCTCCCCTCTAGAAGGCATGAGGCCCTACATAGATGGAGAGCCGCAGGGCGGAGCTGGTCTGGTAGCTGAGCAGGGGATTAACCGACACCATCTCCAGGTCCAGTGTGTACTCTCTGGGTCCAGTCACAGCATGAGCCAGAACCAACATGGCGCTGATGTTGTTGATTTGCTAAAGGAGAGACACAGGGAGATCATTTGAATGGGGATCACTGAACAATGAGTAAGGCTCATTTGGAGGACACTTATGTACATTGTTGCCCCAGAACTGTAACAGCAGGGGACGCTGCAGTGCCTTGAGGCACCGTAACTAGCACGGGACTCACCCTTATGTAGAAGTCCCCGTTGTCGTCCCCGGAGCGGATGCGGAAGGTGTTGTAGGCCCCGGGGTAGACGCTGGTGGCCTGGATCTGGAAGATGTCAGAGGGGACGGAGCGCTCCGAGGTGATGCTCATGTAGCGGTGGACGATGGAGAAGGGCATGTCTCGGCAGGCAGGCTTGGTCACAGGACACACACAGCGGCTGCAGGAACCAGGGAGACAGGATGTGATCATGAGCCTCCTACATGGCTTACTGTACATCTACATGACATGCCACATATGTATGAATATGTGGAAGTAAATAGCTAATTGACCTTTCCAAAAATCTTATTGAAAACATTTTGTACTTTAAAATAGTACAGTCATATGTTCAATGTTACGTCAAAACAGATTAAATGTCCGATGAACTAGATACAGTGAAAAGTGTAATTCACAACAGTACCACAAGAGGGAATGCATTACATTGTGCTTAGCTCTCCATTCAAAAACTAAGACAGATGACTTACAACAGTATCTGAATATGTTTCATGCCAAAATACACTGTGTATTATTGCCTGTCCCACACATGTTGGCAATTTAACACTTGTTTCAGCATTCTAATAGGTTTCTAATTGTCCTGGCACACTTTAGCGGGAAAGGTCACTGAATTGGACATAAACATGGAAAAAGAAATTGGAGCAATCTAAGAAATTATTTGGGGCTTTGCTGATCATATTTAGAGATTTGGGTCCAGGGCATAGTTTAATAATGGGGAAAAGATGTGTGTTTGTGAAGAGAGAGAGAGACTCACTTGTCAGACACTTGCACGTATGGGTCCTGGCAGCGGTTTGTGTCCACACACTGATAAGCTCCGTGGATGTTTACACAGGTCTGTGTGTCCGTACATTGGTGTACACCCGTCTCACACTCATTTATGTCTAGGTGGGAAAGACAATAAGGGCCAGACAGACAGACAGACAGACAGATATGAGGTTTGTTTGATGGTGTTGAAAACTAGGATGAGGAAGGGATGGAGAAGACGAGGAAGATATGAAGGACAGGTTACTCACCCTGGCACAGCCGAGTGCCCAGCAGCTGGTATCCTTCTGGGCACACACAGGAGAACTTCCCTGGCTCGTTTACACACTGGAACTGGCAGAGGTAGCTGGAGTAGCTGCACTCATCTATGTCTGCAGGCAGAAGACAACGAGGAGGTGGCTGTTTATAGAACATGGCTGTCCTTTCTTATGTACCCTTGAACCCTTGAATAATTTCATGTACCCTTGAACCGTCTAACTGTACTTAGACGGATCAAAGTACAGACTGTACTCACCGTTGCAGGCAAAGCCATCAGGCCCCAGCTCATAGCCCTGGTCACAACGACAAAGGAAGGTGCCATAAGTGTTGTAACACCTCTGCTGGCAGGGGGCGCCCATGTCACATTCGTTTACGTCTGACAGCCGAAGAAGATGGAAGAGAAGCCATTTTTTATTAATATGACGGTGTTGTTTTGGATGTTGGGATTGACTGGGATTGATTGGGATTTGCACGATGAAAACCACATAGACTTTGTGTGTCACCTATGCAGGAGCGGTTGTTCCCGGCCAGCTGGAAGCCTGGCTCACACTGACAGGAGAAGGACCCAGGGACATTGACACAGCGGTGCTGACAGTACCTGTACCTGCACTCATCAATATCTGAGAGGACAAAGAGACAGAAAGAGAGAGAGAACAGGAGAGAAAGACCACAAATCTCATTCAGACTCATTTCCACCGAGGGTGAGGTTGGGCGTGGAAATAATGTGTTGAGTCAAGTACATTTAGATGACTGCTATCCTTAAGACAATGAAGAAGCTGAAACTAATGCAGCGATTTAACATGAGTCAGACTGTTGACTAAAGTGGTTTGGTGTGTGTGTGTGGGGGGGGGGGTGTAGGACCTAAGTAGAGTGTCTCACCAATGCACTCGGTGCCAACCTTGCGGTACCCATCCGGACATTGGCAGGTGAAAGCCCCTGGAGTGTTGATGCACTGCTGGCTGGGCTGGCAGTCGTGCTCATCACGCTCACACTCGTCTACATCTGTGTGTGTGTGTTCAGACAGAAGAGGATAGTGTGATGACGAGCAGTGAGAAACCACAACATCCTAGAAGACTTGTCTGAAGCCTCATACCAAACTGTGGGCCGAGCAGACTGTGACATCACAACACCTGGCTACTGTAGCCTGTCCCCATTTTGGTCAAGCACCCAACAGCTGAGAATCTCACACAATGTTGAACAATTATTGCAGTCTCATGCATTGCAAACGAACACCAAACGCCCCCTAACCCCTAGTACAACTGTCTCTTTCACCACTCTCGGTTCTATAAAACTGAGCAGCTGTTCTCATGTGGAAATCTCCAAATTCCAGAGCTCCCTAACCACCCCCCATGCACAGATATTCAGTAGCACCCACACAGTCGACACAATTCCCAGCCCAGACTCCTGCTGAGACCACCTGTTTCTTCCCAAACTGCAGTCCTCCACGACAACGTCCCACAGTGCCATCTGTCCACCTCTGACACAGAGGCCGCCACCCACCCACCATCCTTCTCCTTCGCTCTGACCAACCCCCCCTCCCCCTCCTCTTCCCCCTCCCCTCCCGTCTCCCCCCCCCCCCCCCTTCCCACCCCCGCTGCCCTCCCCACCAGGCACTCACCGACACAGCTGTCTCCCTGGGGCTCATAGCCCAGGGGGCAGGGGTTAAAGGGCTCGCTGACTGGGCCCTCCAGGTTGGGCCCTGCCTGGCTGGAGGCCTCCGGGGCTGGGATGACAGAGGCGGAGCGGGGGAGGCACAGGTACCCCCCGTAGTGGTTGAAGCACTTCATCTCCCCCTTGCAGGCCTCCGTTATGGTCTCACACTCATTTATGTCTGGGAGGAGAGATACAGGAGAGACAGATGACGTGTCAGAAGTCCATGAGAAATAGAGTCTGTGGTTTTACATTTGTCTGGGTTTCTCGACAGTTTCCAAATCTGTGGAAAGCTATACCTTTGCAGTGCAGGGTGTGAGGATCCCATTGATACCCATCTGTGCATTCCTACAGAGAGAGAGAGAGACAGAGAGAGAGACAGACAGAGAGAGAGAAATAAATAAATAAAGGGAGAAAATTGATTATCCAGATGACCTTTTGGTAGCAGACGTTATTTTCATGTCACATCATGAGCTGCTCATTGTCCGACAGAGGCCATAATGATTCTGGCTAGAGGCCGGCCTTGTAGAGCATGTGCCCAGAGAACAGTGGCCAGATGTGAGGAGGAAGTGTGTGTGGGGGGGGGGGGGGGGGGGGCTCATGTCAAAGAAGGAAACAAGATAGAGAGGTCAAGAGCGCGTTCAGAGGAGAAGGGGGTAATGTCATCTGACTGACAAATGATGGAAATGAAATGGAGAAGGCAAAGGGAAAAGGAAGAAGAGAGCGGTGAAGACTGAGAGCGAGAAAGATTCATCCATCCTTACCGTGTACGTGTCACTTTCTGTAGATGGCTGTGAAATAGCGCTGTGAAGGAGCACAGACACACACACACACACACACAAGACTGGAACACAGATACCCCGCATGCTCACGTATTAACTGGTTGGATATGAGACACAATGGCACATGTAAACAAACACACACAAACACAGACACACTTGGACACGGTTGGTTGGTTTGTTGAGACAGGTCACAATGCCTCTGGTGAAGGTGTCGGGTTGGTGCTCAGGACAGTTCAGTTATATCTGCAGAGGAAAAAGAGAGAGAGAGAAAGAGGAGAGAAAAATGGATCAAACAAAAAAGAGATTCTGGAGTTGAGAATGTTTAGGCAGGCATCAATTCATCCTCATCATACACTGGGACGGTTTCAGCTGAAGTGAGTAAATCCACTCTCTCAATGTAACATTCAGTACAGAGCATTTAGAGGTAATTCACAGTATCACTAATTCACTAATTCATCAAACAACTTTTTCCCGAATGACGGCCAGTATGACTATTCCTGAGAGGAAGCTGCTCTCCCCCTGCAGGTGAAATGTAAACAATTACGCACACCACTCCATCCATCGGCTGAAAATGACTAAATCAACAACATGAAAATACTTTCATTTTAGCTCTTCACAGACAGGCTTCTGTTTCCACAGACCTGGTGACTATTGCTGAGACCAGGAATACACACACACATACATACACGCAGACTAGGAATGTTCTTATTTAAAAAAAACTCCTCTGACGATAACAGAAGCTACTATACAGTACAGCAGAGTCAGGCCTGTGAAAGTATACTAAATCCAGTATTATCTGCCAATTCTGGGACATTAATTTCCTCAGATTCCCTAAAAGTCCTTGGCATGGGTGTCTACTGTTAGTCTGGTTGGCACACTCTTGTATTGCAAATATCCCTGCTATGTGTCTGGGAGTTTGACATTCATAGTCCCCAGTGGTGAGGTATTCAGTGTTGAGTATCTTGAGAACTGAGACAGGCTTTGCCCCCTGTTTTCAGTGGGCACACCCCATCTATCCTCCATTTTATATTCCTGGAGAGTGAATGTATAACTGTTTAGAGAGACCGTTCTTAGACAGATAAATCCTCTATTTCAGCTAGACGGAAAAAAATTAGAAAACAGGCCAAATTCAACAACAGTAAAACATTTCGAAGTGGGCGTTGTTTGTGCAAAAAAAAACTCAAGTGAGCCTACGCTCCAGACAAAATATACGGAGAGGAACGTTATAATCGCAGCCTTCCTGATCCACACAGTGTCACCCACATACACACACAACACACAGTACCACAACTCCAAGGGGTTGATATGTTGATGGCGGCACACACAGTCTGACACACACTCCCAGGCCAGGAAAAACCCCACAGGTCACAGACAGAGTACGCACTGCTCATTGTTGTTTCACTGAGACAGACCCAAGACCACAGAGTCAAGTGGAATGCCTCACAGATGCCTACCCTATGACATCATGCTCCAGTACAATTGTAATCTTTAAAGGAAACATTTATAAATGAATCTACCCGATAAGTCGCATCAGTTGAGGAAAGCCTAAGCAATACCCAAACTTTACAGGATAGAACCCTAACTGAGATGTAAACATGATACCCATGAAACATGTATTGGTTCATAAACTTCCCTTTCTCGTGTGATAGCCACAACGATGTGCAATGGCACCGTGGTTCCTCGATGACAGAGGAAAAATATGACCTAAAACCACCAGAAAACAAACAGTGACTCCTCAAACCACCAATCCAGTCACTCCTTCGCCTCTGGCTGCGGGCAGCAAAGAGCCTGGTGCCACTGATCACTAAGTGGCAGTGGACCTCTGGAATGCCCGTGGCGAGGATGTGGCTCCAGCTCCCAAGCAGTGGTGTCCTGCCGTGGGCAGTGATTCCCAGAGTATCGGGTTCTGGGAACCCCCCCACCACCACCCCCTGTCCGCCCTCTTCCAATGGTTCACTGTAGCTGGACAGCTGGTGCCAAGCCTCCGGCCACAGGCCTCTGGCTGAAGGAGTAAAGATGCTACTGGTTCTATAACCTCTGATGTATGTCATGACTCATGACCTGGTGACTCTTTCTGTTGTTAGGAGCTTAGTGGTGATCCAGTGAGAACTGTGCATTTTGATTTACTTATTGTTTACTGTAAAGACATCATGGATTATCGATACACTATCTTGTTATATGAATGATATTGCTATTGATGTATCACCGCAGCATTTTCACATCAAAGTTCACGGAAACGTTTTATGTACATGTTGTGTTGATAACATGATGCTTTACTTGTACTGGCATTAGTATGTGTTATGGGAGACTCACATCTTCCTGAAATCCACACAGTCAGCAGAATTACCAACCAGGCAAAATATCAACAGTCATAAAAGTCCCCTCAAGGGGATGAGGCAAAACACGAAGCTAGACCACACACACAGTTATACAGGAACACATGGTCCCACACACACACTCATACACACCCACGCACACTAAATATGAGATGGCGCTGTCTTGTGATGTATACATAGCCATCTTTGTTCCGTTCTGCTCTGCGGTGCGTGGAACTGCTCTCTAACATGGTGGCCCAGGGTTCTCAAGCTGGGCTCTGCTCCTTCTGCTCCACTGAACCTGCCACAGAGAGGCCACAACCTCTCTCAACTAGAATTATTTAACTGCTGGGGTGAAAGTGTTCCATATACAGTGCAGGACAGTAACTGGTGGTAAAGTGTCCATCATAGATCATAATAAAACAGAACAGTTCCCTCTGGAGCTGGCCTGCTCTCCCATGGTTGAGGTCAGGATATGGGCAGTAGCGACCAGACAAAGTGGTGGAGGGTGGGATGGGGGAGGGGTGGGGTGGAGAGGGGGTCTATGGGCTTGAAATGATGGACTGAGGGTCAGAAAGAGAGGTCAGCCCCTTGAGGTGTGACTCTCCTCGCCAGGCCTCACTGCTCCCTACCCAGGAGGCTCCACCTGGACCCCTGCAGTCTGCCAAGCCCGACAGTCTGACACGAGAAGCTGTCAAATGTTAGCAATCAGGCATACATAAACACAGTGCTCAAATGGAGCCTTGCTAGGCACAGGAGGGGTCTGTCGGAGAACAGCCGAGTAGTGTCCTTCTCTTCTGTGATGCAACGCACAGTCAGTGTGTGTGTTTGTGCGTACGTGCGTACGTACGTACGTGCGTACGTGCATGTATGTGGGTGAGTGTGTATACACACTTGTGTTAGTGGCCTCAAGTGACACCTGTCTCCCTTGTTTAATGGGTGGTGTTTCTCTTTGTGTGGCCATATGGTAATTCACAGCTGTCTGTTACCTCTTACAGGAAAGGCAACCCTATCCAGCATTTCACTTTAACCCAAACTGACTCTGAGTCTGGCAAGTTAATTCATAAATGTAGGTAGTGGGAAGAATGAGTACACTCGAGAGACCGTGACATTAAACAGAAATAATTGTCAGAGCTCCACACACATTTTTTTACGCAGCTGGTTTGACAAATACACCTCCTCTCTATTAGTCATTCTCTCTTCCTCCAACTCACTCACTACTGAGTACACATGGCACAGGCGTACAGCAGGCATCACACGTTCTCTCTTACAACACGGTTACAAATCACACACTCTTACACACACAAACAGCACATCATACACTTGGGTTTCTCACACACACACTGGAAACTTCTGCTTTCACGTTGTTACAAGTGTGTCCAACAGTAGTCGTGAAAGTCGGGAGCACAGCAATGGTGTAACTGTGATGTGTACGGCCCCACTAGTTGCAAAATGTGGGTTAGAGGTGCTTCTCGATTCTCATCTTCTTTGTGACATACGGTAATACAGTCACACACTCACAAACGCCACCAACTCTTTTACACACAAACCTTTAGTTTCCGTCTCTCTTTTCTTTCATTCTGTCCTTCCCTCTCTCTCTCACACACACATAGACAAAGTTACTCTGAAACCAGTGTAGACCAGCTTCCATGCTCTTTTTACCTCAGTGTCCAGTTGTCTGTCCCTCCCGCAAGTCCTCTCCTGTCCTGTGGTGGTCCCTTGAGAGTCGTCTGTGTGGAGAACTGTCCTGTCTGCTCCTGCCTCTATGGCCCTGAGAGAGTGAGTGTGGAGATCAACAGCTGGAGCAGCTGAATGCCTACAGGGGAGGGATACAGAGAGGGAAAGAGGGAGAAAGAGGAGAGAGGGACAGCCCACTCCCACCCCCACCCCCCCTCTGGCCCCCTGCACTGCCATCCTCCACCCGCCCACCAACCCCCCACACTAACCCCCCAGGATGCAAATTCCTGGTCTGCGGCCCAAATTCCAGATCCGTCCAAATCGCAGGCGGAACAACAACTTGCATAGATTCACACACATTCCCCAGACACCCCCTCCTACCCTCTTTTTACCCCCTCTCAATGGTCACACAACACACCTGGTTTCATTTAAAATCACCCCCCACAGCTTCGAACTCTCTCCCCCTTTACCCATTTACCCCCCATCTATCTATCCTTACCTCCCCCATCTTTCCCTCTCTCTTTTCCACAGCCACTAACTCTCCCTCGCTGTCGTCCAATCTGACATGGCCGGATATTTATAGCTTGGAGGAGAAGTTGGTGGAATGTGGACAAAAATTGGAGCGAGAGGGGAGAACAGACACGCGTCCTCTTGGAGAAGTAGTTAGCTTATTTAACTTAAATATTTAAACTGGAGCCAGTCTCTGGGTGAAACACGGACAGACCTGTTTAGACGTAGAAGTAAAGAGCCTGGTGCAACCGTCATCATACTTCATGGAATTGTTATAGCCATTACCAGGCCAATACCTGCTAACTAACACTCCATTTTACATTTATATTAAGGCTGCACTACAGACACCATAGACCCCTTTTTACATCTACTTTGTATCAAGGTTTTCCTTATTGTAAGTATAGCTTCTCAGGCAAATACAACTCCGATATGAGCAAATGAACACTGATGTTTATCATTGCAATATGTGTCTGTATTTGTGGGATGACACTAATGACAGCTGTCATTGCAGGGGGGCTTTTATGGTAAGAAATCACACTCAATCACTCCTCAACCCCCAAGAGCTTGACAAATTGTGTGCCCCCTCCCTTTACTGCCCCCACTAACCCCCATGGCCACACACAGACACACCACAAATAACGCTCTGCTTGGTCTCAATTCATAATTCACTCTAATTTGCTCATAAATACAATATTCTGTTTACCCATATGGTTCAGTGTTGTAGAACACATGTATGACAATGACTCAAGGTCTGAAGCAAATTCAAACCATGCGCAAAACATTTGTCACTACGGCTTTTACCAAACCTTAACTACACCATGTCCTTGTATAATTATCCCTTGGTTAGTAATTATAATTAGATAATGAGGCCACCAATAGGAAATGATTTGGCTTTATTTACAATTCATGGTGTTATACAAGACACAGCAAGTATCGTGAGGGTAAGAGATAATAGTAGGAATAGTAATAAAACACTTGGAACAACGATTTTAACAAAGACAGTAGGAAGAAGAGAAGGCGCCAGGTGGAGGAGCGGACAGGGGTCAGTCGTGGTACATCTTGAGGATGCAGCTTTTTATCACTCCCATGTATCTGTCCCACACACTCTGGTGTCTGGGAGAACAAAAGAACGAGAGACAAACGGAACAGAGGAGCAATTGAGAAAGAGTGAGGGAGTATTGTGGGCTGTGTAATTACTGTTGTAATGAATTGTGGGCCATGTGCAAACAGCTTCATAATAACAACCAATCTTTATCCACTCAGGGTAATAAGGGGTCTATGTTTTAATATGGTGGTTGGATGAATATGTCTTTGTTGAGTGTGTCGCGGTGCTGGCTTGTGTAAACCGTTAACTACATTCCTGAGTGGCTGTGAGAGAAACAAGGTAACTATAGTTTCCGAAATCAGAGTGAGGTATAGTGACACCCACTGGCCAAATAGGGGTGTTTGACGTGAAATGCCTGGAGTGAAAGATGTATCTGCACTCTCTCACTGGAAAGCTGCAGCCTGTGTTCTCTGCAGAGGCTGACCGGACGTCAAACATTCTCCAAATACGTACTTGAATGTGTCCAGTATGTGGGCAGAGTTGGTGTAGTGAGTGAGGTAAAGCCTGGTATCTGCTGATGTCCATTTGTCTGACCGACAAGGCTCAATGAACTGAGAGTGAGAAAGAGAGAGATGATAAGCCTTTCCTAAATGTAATATCTATGATATATAGATGGATATTTATATACATTATAGATTCATTCATCAGGCACCTTTTCGACAAGATCAATGAAGAAATCTCGGACATCTTTTGTGTTGGTTAACTTGGCAGCGATGTTGACAAGGCCTCTAGAGAGATTCTATGAGGAAGAGACATATTCACTATGGTGGGGAAACACAAACTGTCTATAAAAAAACGTAATCCTAACACTTCCTTGAAGAAGTCAGATTTATAGCTGGTCAGCTGTATATCACCCCCTATGGGGGCATAAAACGAGGTGGTCTAGTGAGGACTGTCCAGACTTATAAAATCTTATGGTTGTTTTCTTTCACCTTGAAGTTGGCTTCCATCTCGTTAAAAGCTTTAGTCTTCCCCCGGAGAGCCGTGCACACCAGGCTGAGAACAGCAGGGAAGGGAATCAAGAGGAAGAGGATGTTGGTAACCAAACCATATCAATGCATATTTGTAGCATCACATACAATCAGAATATGAGAACGCATGTGATGGATTGTTCCTTAATGGATGTTTACATTTAGTCATTTAGCAGACGCTCTTATCCAGAGCGACTTACAGTAAGTACAGGGACATTCCCCCCGAGGCAAGTAGGGTGAAGTGCCTTGCCCAAGGACACAACGTCATTTGGCAGAGCCGGGGATCAAACCAGCAACCTTCTGATTACTAGCCCGATTCCCTAACCGCTCAGCCACCTGACTCCATCCTGACATTACAGATTCTCACACCTTTTGTGTTGGTCCAGTAGATCCTTGTCAGTGATTAGAATCTTCAGTTCCTTCAGCTCTTGTAAGAATTCCTTATCCAGATCTACATCCATATCTTCCACCATGTTATCTGAGAAAATAAACATCATGTGAACTGGTATTGCAAGTGGCATTATGGTGCTGTGATGTTTTAATTGGGAGTCTCCTAAGATAGTTCTGAATCATCAATTGATCCCGGCTAATCAGTCCATGGCTAAGGCTTCATCCAGGCCGTCAGCACATAAGAGGTGTGACCTCACCTACAGCTCCCACCGTCCACTTGTTGATGAGCTGCCCGGCACAGAAGGCAAAGTCCTGGAATGTCAAATACTGCAGCTTCCTCTTCCCCGTTTCAAAACGATTGTTGGCAAAGAAGACAATGGCGGCATAATCCCTAAAAAGAGAGTAGACAGGAATAACATTGACAAATGGTACATATTAAATTAAATAAGTATACAAGATAGGATTAACATGTCCCAAAACATTTATTTGTATTTTTATGTAACACATGTGATGTGTAAGTGTGTCTTTCCTGGGTGTGTTGTACAGATCTTTTACCTGCCCAGTTTATCTGAGAGAAGAAAATGCTGGCGAATGTTCTCCACCAGGGGTCCCTTGAGCTCTTCCACAACTTTGAAAACACGTTTGAAGTTGTCAAACTAGTAGAGAAGAAATAGAAAATGTTTGACATGTTTTGTGCATTGTCATACTCTATTTATATAACATTGATAGTTTTATGCTGTTCGAGTACATATTTTAACTCACCTGTCTTCTGCAGCTTTTCAGTGTGATTCCCGTTTTAGCACTGACATCATCCAGGTCTTTCTTGGTTCCTTTGGAGAGTTTCTTACCCAGGACCTCCCTCACAAACACACCATCAAACGTGTAGTATCTACATAGTGACAAAGAGGTGAACAAACATAGATTGTGATTTCAAGCATTCTGTGATTATGATGGTTAGGAACGATACCAATATCAAATATCCAAGACGATTCATAACTTTCGCTTGAAAGCAGAAATGGTTGCTGGAAAACCGTGAAGTTAATCCTAGAATTTTGACAGAATTGTGAGACATAACAGTGCATATATACTGCAGTAACTTCAAAAGTCAAGAGCTTGCACATGGACCCCGTAACAGGAAGGGTAGTCTACAGCAAACACAGAGATAAAGGATGGAAGGATATCAGACAGCAGAGTATCAGCAGGAGCACACCTCTCTATGAGCATGGCCTGGCGATGGGGTGGGATCTGGAACAGCAGCTGATTGCCCAGTTTAGAGGGACTGTAGAGCAGACGTTCACACATCTGGAAGGTTCTGTACTGGTCCATGGTGTCACTTAGCAGAACATCAGCACTTGCCTCACACTCTTCCAATACCCCTCCCTCCATTCGCACCTTTACAGCATCGTTCACTGATTATGGACAAAAGTGAAAACGGGTCAAATTCAAATTCCTTGTTAGACAGGTATGGTGTTTTAAGCTTACAATTTGTCTGTCTTTCATATACCACAATTATTTTTATTCCACTAAATTGGTGGATGCCATCCAAACCTGTGTATCCATCAAGCCAAAGCTGATAGACTTCCTCATCCATTATGGTGGTGTTACCCACAAACACATCTAGCTCCACTGACATCTGAGGGGAATTCAAAAGGAAAATGAAGTATCCTAGCCACAAAGTTTACGTTTTGCTTCTTGTTAATGGAACAGTAAAGTGTTGTAGCCTACTCCTTATAATTTTACTTGTACACAACAATGCCCTCTGGTGAACACATGAAGGAGACAGCAAACCACTTACCTTTGTTAAAATGTGTGACTCCAAATAGAAAGATAGCTGAGCTGTAGTCACTGCTTAAATTTCGAATACGTTAATTGAGATCATCCATGGTTCGCGTACTGCTTAAAAGCTTTCGTCGTTAGCTGTACTGTTAACTACCACTACTAGAAGCTAGCGTGAAACAGTGAGACCAGACATTTAGTTGAATTCCTACTGTCATCTCATTAAACACCGCAAACAAAGCAATTTGGCTTGCTTAGCTCTAGTACAAGGTTCTAGTGCTACTTCAGGATACTACTGCATGGAACGTCAACAAGGGCTGCACTTCCGGGTTCGAAAATGGAACAGGAAATGGAACCGGAAACCCTTTCCGCATGGAAACCAATGAGGGCACACACACAAGAAGAATATGAACTAGAACTCAAAAATACATATTAAATATTAAACAACGTTTATTATTTTTTATCTTCATCCAATAGCATGATTTGTCTTCTGATATGTTTTCAGTATGACAGGACTCCAAGACAAATAGAGATGCTCACCCCTAAACAGTTTAGGCATCAAGTGCCTTGCTTAATAGCACAATTAAGAGTAGGTTGTTATTTTGGGGAATTGATAGCAGCCTATCTGTGTGATTCAGTGGGTAAATACCTGCATGTGTGTATTTTGTGTATGGATGTTTGTTGGTGTGTGTCTGCTTTTCCTTTTTTACTCTGGAGATTAATCTCTATAAATCTCCACAAATCCCTCTGCCTGCCCCTCCCAGACAGTTTCAGCTATATCTCTCTGTGTGTCGTCCATCATCACAAAAGGTTAAAACTGCAGAGTAAACTGTCTTTTTGTTCTACACCTCTCACTGGAAACCAACCACCCTCCTCCAACTCACCGGGATTCATCCCTGTAATGGCCTAACCTCCCAGCGCCCTGGTTCCATCCCCTAGCCCCTCTTGTTCTGGCTAACACCCTGCATTGTTATGGCCTCGCTGAAACAATAGAGCAAGGGTAGAGAGCGGAAGGATGTGGCTGAATACCTCAGCTTAGCATGGAAAAGCACATAGTCACACTTTCCGTTTGTGTTCAAAATCATACTGTAAATGTGATCTTCAACATTGTGTAGAGGTCCTAGATGATCACCAAGCAACATTGAGCAGTAGAAATTATGTCTCCAACTCTTTCTCTATCTGTCTCTCTATATGACTACTGGAACTATGATGCATATTCAATGGAAAATGGGTAGAGATGATTGGATGATAAAAGGTGGAAGTAAAAAGAATACAATTATATTATGAAAATGTAGATGTAGGCTATTATACAGTATATATGCCTAATATGTGTGTACTATATTTTGTTAAATATTATTCCGGATATCAAAATACAGCGTGGCAAATTTAATGAAAATTAACACTCTTGGAGGAATGTAATGTCATTCCACGGGAGTGTTTTACGGTAAGGAAGAAAGGGGAGGGTGAGCGGGGAGAGGACATAGCCTACCCCTCCTACAACCTCCATCAGGCATTTTTGTATGTTCGCAGGAGTTGTGTGTTGCGTTTAGGCAGAAACTGTGATGTCTAGTGACAGTGAATATTTTGACCTTCACTGTCCAACCGCGTATCTCCAGCCAAAAGTGCTTTAGCCTACATTGATTTCATATGTGCAATGTTAAAAATCTCGGCCTATTTGTGTTGTTAATAGAATAGGCCAAAATATATATTTTTTTATTCTTTGCATCGGAACGAAGAATCATAACAACCTCGTTCTGCATCTTGAAATGGGCATCTAGCCGACACATTTTCAACCGCGGAGAAACCGAAGAGGCGATATCCTCAGGATAAGTGGTAGTGGAAGAAGGCGGACATTGTTGTCGTTCACCAGTGGATCAGAGGATGAGCAGAGATCGGTCTGCACAATTTCTGTCATTTTACGCAAGATCCTCATAGGGATATTCTTTGCCCTGGATTTCTGAATGCGCCTCGCCTCAAATAGACTACAAACTGGATGTTCTGCCACATACAGCATCTCCAAATGCTGGAAATACCATTAACCTAACTGGATAGACCGACTACACGAAGCAGCTGTTTAGCGCGTCATTTTTGATAAGAGGACGTGAAAACAAAATTATCACATTTGCAAGGTTGTCCGATAAAGGATTAGGCCTTAAGCAATAACATATCTCTGTGTATCGCATAGCCCACTACCATATAGGCCTCTGAAACCGTGATGTGTGATTAATGGATTGACATTTATTGGGTAGCCTACTGACAATTTTTCTTTTTTCTCAGCCATCTTGTTCAGGGAATTTTATAGCACATTGAAATACACATGAGCTACAGTAGGTGCTTGTTGTTTCATATATTCTCAAATATTTGCCACTGACCATTAGCCTACAATAGTATCGATACTGGAAGAGAAGCAAATGAAAGAAACCCAACCAAGAAAGCAGACTGTTCACAGATGTAGGAACACTTTTCATGTTACAGCTAGGCTATAGGCTAGAAGTTGCTGAAGTTTCTCCCCTAATAATTGGGGAAGATAGACACATTTCCTCGGGTCACTGATTTACTTTCAATTATAAAATGGGCAGCGACAGTGAAATTTACAATAGAGAGTTGTCAAAGATGTCTGACGAGGACTTACTCAGCAGCACTAAGGAAGAATTGGTGAGTCGACTGCGTAAAGAAGAGTCCGAAAAGATATCTGCTCTTATTCAGCGCGGAAGGCTGATAAAAGAAGTTAACAAGCAATTACAGGGACATCTACTTGAGATCAGAGAGCTGAAAACCATAAACCAGCGTTTACAAGAAGAAAATACAGAATTACGTGATCTTTGCTGTTTTCTTGACGATGACCGACTCAAAGTGAAAAAGCTTGCCAGAGAATGGCAATTGTTTGGTCACCACGCCGCAAAAGTGATGCGCGAAGACTTGGGAGGATACTTGAAAAAACTTGCCGACTTGGAACGAATGCAAGACGGTTTGGTGAAGGAAAATTTGGACCTGAAGGAACTGTGTTTGGTTCTGGAGGAAGAATGTGTCAGCAGAAGCGACTCCAGTCCTGGTGGTTCCACAGAGCTCAACCTGCCATGTATGGTGGCCCGGGACCTTGGTGATGGGAGTTCGAGCACAGGCAGCGTTGGTAGTCCCGATCAACTTCACCTGGTGTGTTCACCTGATGACTGAAGATATGATATATCGGACGAAGAAATTGTCTGAGACAAAGAGGAAAATAGATATTTTGTTCAAACAATAATTTTGAAAACGATTAGATAAGACATTTTACAGAATGGCACTCAGGTTTGTCTGCCATTGAACTAAAAGACTACTTGAGAAAAAGGGCCACAAATTTAAATTAAATAATATCACCAAATTCCTGCACACAGGAATTGGCTTACAGAGACTACAAGACTGGCCAGGCAACACAGGAGGATCATGTATCATTTTATTAAGTTTATGTTGTTTTGTAACAAGTATTTAGGAACTTTGTTTTCTCTTTTTGATATGTGTAAAGGGTTGGAAGGAGGTGATAAAGTGGGGTTCAGATTTTATTCCATACACTGGACTACACTTGGAGTAGAGTTTTTGTATTGCACTGGACTAAGCTACCATGGATCCTTTATGATTCATATTTCAATCCAGATTTGAGCCATATAGTCTACTGTACATACAAAAGCACTGAAAAGGCTAAGTTGTGATTTGAAAAAGCTTTGATAAATTATTATTATTATTATTTTTCGACCCACTATCTATGTAATTCATGCATTCTGTCCCTCAGGTCAGGATTTGAGTGCCATGTGTGCATGATGTCACAAACTAACAATGTGTATTTTGTATATGATCAAATCTTACTTTGATGCCCTTCAGGTTTACAAAGGCATTGCGCAAGCTCTAAACTGAACTATATTATACACACTAAACATTGTGGTGGGCACAGTCCCACACTGGTTTGTGTTTTGCACCTGCACCAATGTCACCATCCCCTGGACCTCACTTAGAGTTGAAGTGCACATGGCTGATCTCTCTACCAGCCACTTTTGTAATAAACTGGAAGTGCTAGACTGGGTTTTACATGAGGACGGATTTATACAGTACGCTAAAAAGTATCTGATAAAGTCACATTTGATTTTGTTCTCAATATATGATTATTGTTGTTTATAATTATTGCAGGTAGTAGTTTACTTTTCAAGTTTCAAATAGTCAGGAACCCAATATAGATTATGTTTTGTGTTAATTCTGTGAAACAAACCTATCCTTGGATTTCATTGCTTTGATCTATCAATAGTAACTTTATTTACAAATACATATTTCCGTTTGAAACATATAGAACATGCTCATGGATTGGATAAGATTTGCTTTTGTAGTTGGTTGTTATTGGTGGGCTATGCTCGTAGTGCATTGAAGAGCTTTAAATACACTGGCTGTGACACTCAATGGCGTTTTGATCTTTCATTGTGTGGCTCCATTTGCTGAAACAGGTACATGTACACAACACTATACATGCAGAATTGATTAATCTCTCAGCGTGTTTGTTTTGACCTATTTGTCCCAAGACTGCTGTTGATTGATGTTTCAGTCCACGTCATGCAGCCTGATGTTGTGGAGGGTCATCAGTTTTATTTTTGGATCCCTGGAGTGGACAGTAATGCTTTCATCCACTTCATGATATACTGGGGTCCTTAAGGGAGCACAGAAGTATCTCTCTCCTTTTCTCTTCCCATTATACACACTCTGGGTCCCTTCACTCTGTGTGAAGGGAGTGCTCTATTTTCAATAAGTGCAGCAGCAGAGAACACTTTGTTCTGGTGTTAGGCCCATGGCCAGATTATTAAATTGTTCTTTAGCAGCCATTTGTTCTGAACTTTCCTATGTAGTACTTCATGTTTTGTCTTTGTCAACTGTTGCTACTTAGAACAATGACGTAACAGAGCATAGACACTACCACCCTCATTCATCGGTCAAATGTTTCTTGAATATCCCCTTTACTCAGTTCACATTAACCAGATCATGAGTTGTATTTATTTGTTTGTAGTTATTAGACAAAATAATCAGTGACCGACTTTAACCTTCTTAAAGGAAGAGAGCTTGCCCTCCCTTCCTTCCCAGGCACCTTTCACCCCCTAGGACTATAGAGTCAGCAGGAAACATGACCCACAATGGAGAGACTACTTTTTAGAACTTATAGCCTGGGGTCCTTTACAATCTTATAATAATATTTCAAAGGGGTATGTCTTTGTTAGGGAAGTAGCCTCAGCAGACAATAGTCATGACATTCAATACTGTTACATTTTAACTTAAGTAAAGTTTATTGTTTCTGAGTTATAGCACAGTTTTGAATAATCACATCAAAACCAAGGCACTGCCAACTAAACCCACTTACACAAATAATCAAAATATACTATACTCTCAACAATAAATACATTTTTATAGAATATATCTTTACTCCTATGGTCCAGCCTTAGATGTCTTTCAATTCATCAATAACCTAGTCTTGCTTAAATAACAATGTGGGACAAAAGCATTGCATTATAGCAATAACCATATGATAACAGTTAACAAGTAATTAAATAATGAGTTAGCCCTTATTCCACTTCTGTTGTAACCAAAGGAGTTGAAATGTATTACTGTGTAGCCACAAAACACTTTTTGAACAATAATATCAAAATAAAAGGTTGCTACAGAAAGACATAGATATTAATACAGCTTAACATTAACAAACAGAGAATTTTCAGAGCACTTGAAGTCTCATAATTGCACTCCAATAATTCCATTGAATACTCCATGTTATGACTGTCCAGAAATCAAATGTACAATAAAATTGCATACTAGATTTCTTCAGGTTTGATAAATAAGTATAAAAGTCAAAGATTACGAGTATTGTTAATGCCATAAAATAGTGTAACACCACAATTGCATATGCAAAAATGTTATAATGTGTTTTAGTGGAATTTCTGTGTGGAAGAACTGTGAGCAAATGAAATCAATCAGATGCATTTAGCTTGTATCTTCACCATTATCACAGTTGGAAGAGTTGTCATCATCATTGTTGTCACTGTGGTCTTCAGCACCAGGAATCACAGTGTGAGTATGGTTGGGGAGTTCAGGGAGTGGTCTGACTGGTCCCCACTGCTGCTGCTGCGCCTATGGGCAACACTACAGGGTTGGGGGGTTCGAGACCTATGGGATGAAGGTTGAGAACAGGATGCGAGGGCAGGAAGAGACTGGGATGAGACTGAGGCGCTGGTGTCCAAAGAACCAGAGGGGTAGGTAAAGACCAGGCTAGCCGTGAAAGGAGTAAGAGATGGAGTAGAGATCAGAATCGGGGTGTGGAGGGTTTCAGGTTCAGTGTGGGCAGAGAAGGCAGAACTGGTCAAGGGCTTGGAAGGAATCAAGATTTTGGGTTTTGGCTTCTCCTTTGGTTTACTTTTAGCAGAGGGCCCAGGTAGCTCTAAATCCCTAGGTTCCATCTTGATGGCCTTTAAAGACGGTCGCTCTGTACTCGGATCAGAATCCGAGTCCGAGTCCTGGACCTTGCAAATGGGGCGGTGGGCTTCTAGGACCAACTCAAGTTTTTCTTTCTCCTTTTGCAGTTCAGCTACCTCCTTCTGCAGACGTGACTTTTCACCCTCCAGTTGGTCGGTCTCCTAATTGAAGAATGAAAAAACAAGTGAGAGACAGAAATAACTTGACTTTAACATTTAAACATTAAAGTTGAATGTTTGTGTCTCTATATCAGGTGAAATTTAACTCACGGTTTGCAGTGTGTCTGTCAGCTCACGACGACGATTTCGACACTTGGCAGCTGCCTGTTTGTTGCGTTCCCTCCGTATTTTGCGTCTCTCTAACTCCTCAGGGGATAGCTGTGAGAGGAAAAGAACAAATTAAGCACAACAATTTAAAACTCTAGAAAGTAACTGGCTAAAGAACAGTGTGTGTAACATTACAATTATCATGACAATTATAGTGCCCTCTATCAGTCTGAGGATATCGCTCCCTTGAACAGGCCTCTGTGGTATTGAACAGCTTCTTCAGTGGAAGACAGCAGCTGTTGGGTAGGAAATGACTGTACTTTCAAGTACAATACATTTGTGAAATATCCCCCCCTGGTGTATGTATGTAGTCATCACATAACCACAGAGACCATTACAGTTTTGTAATGTCTGAGACTTTATCATTTTGATACGCCCTTCCTCAGATTGCATCCAACATTTTGCTCAATGTCGTGTTTCAATTCATTCCATATCCCCCGCCCTTGTATGATGATGACTCACTCAGACCCTTGTCATGACTCAGGTATGAGTCACATGACTTGCCCCGGTGAGTCACATGAGAGCCGACTTCCTGTCACATAAAATTTCAGGGCACTTTGCTAATTGGGTCCTTGGTAGCTATTTAGTCCTTATTCTAAAAATTTACTAAACAGCCTCAAAAGTTATGAAAGCATTTCAAAAGCATCAACAAACTGAGTGGAACTGGGTTTGCTCACATCTAAAACAATTTGTCAAGAGTCCAGACTGTCAGCCTTCCAACCACATGGCTTGTCCCATTACTGCCCCACTACTCCAGAACAAGATAGTTGTACAGCCATGTCAGACTTTCAGCTCTCACACACACACAACAGGATATTACACATACTTTTAAACACACTGACTCAGCTGCCCGTCTCTACACCTCATTCGCAGTGGCTGCACTCAGTGAGCTATACTCAATCCCCATGGGATTGGACATACTGTTCAGTCCCTTTATTTGGTAATAAACTATTTCAATTTTCCTTAAATATTTTGCAACATTTCAAGTGGACTGGGTAGAGATCCCCATGTTCATCATTGGGTGTTATTCTTACATGTTCATCGTTCCTGCGTCTTGTTGACCCTCCGGAACTGGCAGCAGCTCTTATGACACCTGGTCGAAAATGTAGTGATGGGTTCAGTGCTCTGAGCCCTGAATGTGATGAGTAGGGGAGTCGTGGAGAACTTGAGGGACCAGGTGGAGGTCCAAGTGAGGGCTGCACCATCCACTGGAGTTCTTGGTTTGAAGTGATGGCATTCAGGCTCGGGACAAACTGACTGATACCTGCCATAGAGTACTTCTATAAGGGCAAAGATATATAGAAAACATTTTTTTTTTAAGTAGATAGACAATTAGACTATTATTGTACATTTATATACAAGAATAGAGCTACACTATACTGGTAACATTATTAAAACAACCATTCAAAGAAAGGTAAGGCTGGGCAACTATCAAACTGAATCAGATTTTTCTTATTTTATAAGATACTGGCAATTCATTTTATTATGGCCATCTTATGGTGATCATAGTAGGCACTATCCTACTGTATCAGATCATTATGAGGCCTATGGGTATGTCGATTAAACGTTAGAATTGAAATCAGCAACAGTTCACAACATGATTTTAAACATTCTTAAATCATTTTTTAACCAGGAATCCATTCTAAATCATACCTGTTCCTGAGTGGTGCTGGTGCTGGTGACTAGTGATGATGGGGTCGATCCAGAGTTGCTGTTTGAGTACGGCGGGTTGCCTCTGCCTAAGTTCCCAAAGTTTCTGTACATGTTGTCTAATTTAGTTATTTCAGTATTGTAATAGTAATCCTGGAAAATAGAAAATGAAATGTCCTCCAGAAGGTTCCAGAAGAAATTGTCAGTAAAACCTTTCGTCAACTAGGCTATTTCAAATGCTGGCTTATTGCGGGAAGTCTTCTCAATCCAACCAGATGTAGCCTATGGGGGGAGATAAGCGAGTTTTGAGAATCCTCTTCTAAAGATGTACACGATTTCAACTGACGAATTTGTTATAACGCTAAAAGGTGTCCACGAGTCCAAATGAAGTGATATGTATTGAATGTTCATGAAATTATAAACATTCACACACCGATACTATAGTTTTCCACGCCCCTTGAGTTACGGGAAATAGTGTTGTCGGCTCTTTGGACACGCGCCGATGACGTATATGACCATATTTGGGGAGTTTCCTTTAAGCGCCTTCGGGATTCCAGGTATCAGGCTACTATTACCTGAAGATGTATAACGTTTCATCTGAAAATGTGTGAAAACCCAAGGAAGCGTTCAACAGAAACCTATAGAGGCATATTGGCTAGAATGTTTCTCAGGCACTGCAACTAGTGGCTGTTCCATGAACTTTTACTTTCTCAGGCCCGCGGACGGAGGTGATATGAGTCAGCGTAATGGCACAGGTATACTGACTTGTTTCACTATCCATTTTCATTTAAGTTTCATTTTTATACAACAGGCCAACGAAGCAGCCTGCATTAAAATGCTTTTGTCAGTGCTTGCCAAACTTCACAATAGGGAGGTATCATTGTCTGATATGTATGTCACTGAACAGCTGCAGGTTCTGTCTTTGCAATGTGATGACTTACTGTTCTCGACATGGACTCTAAATTGACTCATAGCGGTGAAAAAATAGCCTCACCCATACGGATGTCATAAATTTCATAATTTAAGCCTATGGTAAAAACAGTATGTTTTTTTTTCAAGTGTTCCAAGATTACTTTTCATGACAAGTGAAAACTACCCATTCTAGGTATACCCACTTTAGCCTCTTCAAAAGATTGTCAATATGCATCATATTTGACATTATGTTCTGTTCCCTCTGTCAGCCCCAATCAATGCTATCAGCACCAGCAGCAGGATGAGGCATATTATGCCCAAGCAATGAAACACTTTCTCTCAGGTTTACATTTTTGTCATGTTGCTCATGAAGTCATTAGCAGGACCGTAGCCAGCCTCGTGGAGGGGGTGCCATTTTAGAAGTTTTCCCCCTCCTTTTGTGTTAAAATATATGGTTAAAAAAAGTGAGGCAGTGAGGGGCCTGATTAGGCTACTACCGTTTCCTTCCTTTCAATTTCATTTCTCATTTTTTTCCGCTTCTTGAACACAAAGACACGTGTACCGGCACATTTTTCCCTCTATAGTAAACCATATCGGTTAAGAGAGAAAATAGGGAAAAGGTTAACATGGCTCAATGCCTCTGTAATGCTGATGACACACCCTTTCGTGCTCTCAGTGACATGCCTCAACATGTGGCTTGCTGCTCTTTCACTTTTATTCTCTTCACACCTAGTGGCCTAAAAACGTTATGAAAACACACACACGCACACACGTAGACGCACACACACACACAAAGTATTATCTACCAAAGGAAATTAACCATGGGGAAAATACATTTCAGACACATAAAGTAGCCTACACCAAGTTTTCACTGTACACACTGACCAGTAAACAGCTATTCGGGTTCATACATTCTCCACTTTGTGTTAATTTAAATATTAGTATATCAAGAATTAAACAAATAAATATGCAAAGGACAATTGGGTAGAATATATATACCAACATTTTATTAATAATGAACTAGTATGAAGTATGGCATTGTGACCTCTACACAATGCCATACAAATAAGTGCCTTTGCTTATACAGAATAAATATCAACAAAAGGGCATAACAATACGTACTGTCATGCAATCAAAAACTTGCAGTCAAACGAGGAAAACGTCATGAGAACTTTGTGATTGATGTTGTAGTAAACCAATCAATGTACACTCCATGTCTTTAGCTGGACCAATCAGAGTTGGACCTTCCACAACGATGCCACGCAGGCACGGATGAGTCAACCAATAACCACCAAGGAGGAGGGTTTTTTGGAGGCACTGTCGTTCACAGGTATGTTCAAGTTTCTTTCCTTTTTATACCCTGCAGACAATCTAGTGTGGTTATTTCCATTATTAAATAGCCATGGTATTTTAGAAGGATCTCTTTTCATTATGGAAATATCAGTTTGTTTTTGTATAGAATAGAAATGGGCCAACGTTAGCCAGCCAGCTAGTAGTAAGCGTACGTACGTTCGAATAGTTGGCTAGCCAGTTGCTATCACTGTTATGGACACTGCCAGCTATGCAGTGTATTAAAATATATAGATAGTACTAGTTTGTTGCATCGAGTTAGCTACCACCTCCCTGTTTACCGTTTGACAACTCATCGAGTAAGTTAGTACTATCGTTTGGATTTGTTATTGTATTACACGGCTGTTTCCTGCTACGAAAACATACATTTTGTCTCCAGATCTTGTTTACAATGGACCTGCCACATCATGGGTACAGAGCAAGTAAGTGGCATCGTTGTCTGTTTGCATTTACATCTTGCCAGATAAGTCATAGTACTATTCACAAGCTATACACAGTATATGTAAAGTAGATGTCACCTGGCAACACCTAACCTGCATCACGATGAGCATGATATCACATCCAAAAGATTACCAAATAATTTATTTCAAAATCACTTAAATGATTCACTTTCCTATAGGCCATAATCACTTGCCCAGTAACATGTTGAAATGTGTATTTATAACGGTATTTGAACTCCTGCCTCTTGGCAGGGGTTTCTTAACCCTTGTGTTATCTTCGGGTCATTCTGACCCATCAGTCATTGTGACCCACCGTCGTATTGCGACAACTTTACCGCATACCAAAACAAAGTGAATCATTTTCTTTTAACCGTCGGGCTGTCTCAGACCCCCCACATTGCGATGGTTAAAAGAAAATTATTTTTATTTGTTTTTGTATTGGGTAAAATTGGGTAAACACAACGATGGTTCGTTATGAACCTTTGGGTCATGTGACCCGAAGGCAGCACAAGGGTTAACAGAGTTTATTTTTATTTTTTACTTGCCTGATTAACCCTTGTGTTATCTTCGGGTCATTCTGACCCATCAGTCATTGTGACCCACCGTCGTATTGCGACAAATTTACCGCATACAAAAACAAAGTGAAGCATTGTCTTTTAACCGTCGGGCTGTCTCAGACCCCACACATTTCAAAGGTTAAAAGAAAATTATTTTTAGTTGTTTTTGTATTGGGTAAAATTGGGTAAACACAACTATGGTTCGTTATGAACCTTTTGGTCATGTGACCCGAAGGCAGCACAAGGGTTTAATCAAGTAATCATTAAAGTCTGTCACACAGTGATGACTACTCTTTCTCACAAGTATCCAAAATGAAGCTCCACGTTGTAACCCACTACTTTCCACACTGTAGCAAAGCCAAGAGCCCGAGCAGCTCCACCTGCCGGGGACCCTCTCCTCTTTGAAGACACCAGCGGTCCGGCACCAAACATGAACAGCCAGGCGTATTACACTCCTGGGTACAACATGGGAGCCGCTGCAGGAGTTGGAGGTGCTGGAGGTGCTGGGGTGAATGACCTGTTTGCTGACCCAATGGCCAGTGCTGCCATGATGTACGGTTCCTCCCTTGCCAACCAGGGTAAAGACATGGTCAACAAGGAGGTGAGAAATTGGTGCCACAGTGGGCCCGCTTTGATTTCTGATGGGAGATGGCCATGTGGGTTGAGTAGGTAGAGTTGGGTTTCTGTCCGATTGCTTACTTCTCAAGTCCAAGGGATTTAAGACCAGCACATTCAACAGACATAGCCAATGACTCAGGATAAAACTGTAGTCCGAGGAGAAGAGTCCTAATTTCAAAATGTTTACCTTTTAGATCAGCCGATTCATGTCTGTGAACAAGCTAAAGTACTTCTTTGCTGTGGATACTAAATACGTCATGAAGAAACTGATGCTCCTCATGTTCCCTTACACACATCAGGTAATAATGCCATCAAAGCTGAACTCTCATACACTGATTTCAACACTGTATCACTTCACTGTAAAGGTTATACAGAAAGGTCTTGTTATTCACTTGCTCATGTCTCATGTTCCCCCAAACATATCATGTTTAAGCTTCCAAACAAGATAATCTTTGTCGAAATCTCCTTTCAAGCACATGTTGTGAACATTGCTACAAAAGACATTGCAGATTTAAAAGTACAGATGCATTTGTATCTAGTCAAGAATCACAACAAAGATTTGAAAAGTTTTGATCTCTAAACATTCTGTTACTGCGTGTTATGTTCAGTAACTTTATTTTGTCTAATGCGTTATTGTGGTCATGTTAATAGGACTGGGAAGTTCGTTACCACAGAGACACTCCTCTCACACCAAGGCATGATGTGAATGCCCCTGACCTTTACATACCAAGTAAGAGTTTTGTATTTAAGCACTGTACTTTATATATATTTGTAATTGGACAGAAACATTGTATGAGCATTTTCAATCTTGATTAATTTGTTGACAGCACTATTCCTGTATTTGTTTCCCTTTATTTCCTTTATTCCTGTATTTTGCTTTCAGCTATGGCTTTCATCACATACATTCTACTTGCTGGCATGGCCCTTGGTATTCAAAAAAGGTTTGTTTAACTGCTTTCAACAAACACTGCATTTGATCAAGGTTCACGTGCATTTGAAAAATTGTATTCCTGCATTGTTGTTTCTTTATATCTGATCGTTTGTGTTCCATGGCAGGTTCAGCCCAGAGGTGCTGGGTATGTGTGCCAGTACAGCTCTAGTGTGGGTCATTATTGAGGTCCTGGTTATGCTTCTGAGTTTGTACCTTCTCACTGTACACACTGACCTCTCAACCTTTGATCTCATCGCCTACAGTGGATACAAATATGTTGGGTGAGGGCTCTGTTAATGTTGTTGCCATCCGTCATGCCCTCGCTTTTCTGAAAGTGTCTCGTAGTATCAAGTTTTATAACCACACTCCATTGCGTGGTGAAATAAAAGAAACCATCACATCAGTCCAGATGAATGCTGTAAGACCGTCTTTCATGTAGCCTATTCGTGAGAAATAAAATTGATGGCATTGTGAGAATTCTTTAATACCTTTCTCATCCTGTTCAATTATCTGTGTTCCAGAATGATTTTCACAGTGCTGTGTGGTCTACTGTTTGGCAGTGATGGGTACTTTGTCGCTCTGGCATGGTCCTCATGTGCCCTCATGTTTTTCATAGTAAGTTTTAGGTACTAACCAATGCAACAGTTGTGTATCGCTATAAATACATTTTTCATCCTTAAAATGTATCTACATTTTGTATATTTTCTCTACCCCAGGTCCGTTCTCTGAAAATGAAAATCCTGTCATCGCTCTCCTCTGACTCCATGGGGGCTGGGGCAAGTGCCAAGCCTAGACTCCGTCTCTATATTACCGTGGCCACCGCTGCCTTTCAGCCAATCATTATATACTGGCTTACCTCACATTTGGTCAGGTGACCTGGAAGGGTGTTTTCCGATAAGGTCCATTGATTTTGAACTTAAAAGTACATGTTGATGCCCAACTACAAATGTGGTTCTTGTGAGTGTCACTGTTCATCTTTCAGCTCATGTCATTCAGCTCTAAACGTCTTTAGTAGGTTTGAGCTGTAGCTTGTGTTCTGGTTTAGGGTGGATGTTGGGTGAAATGAACATTTCTCTTTGATTGGCTAACACACTATTGACACACTTTTGTTTGCATGACAGCCACTGTCACGTCATTGTAGGGGTTTTTCTATTCTCCCTCATGATAGTTAAACTGTCATACTATTTTTGGGACACCACCCAAAAATAATCATAAAAATAAGGGCTCTATTCATAAAAAAAAAAAAAGGTTTTGAGACATGCTGGGGTCCAGTTTTGTATACTGAAGTGGTATGTCTGTGATTGCCATTAAACTTGTCTTATATTACACATTACGTATAGTGTGATTTACAACAAATGAACAAGTGGCAGATTTGTGTGTTTTTTTAAACATGTCAAAGACAAATGGTCAATATGTTCAAATGTTGTGCTACAAGATTGACCAATTCCCTTTATCCAATTCCTTATTAATCTCTGTTTTATTTATCTATATTCTAAACTGAATAGAGCATGAGAAGTGTGATTTTTGAAGAAAATAAATGTATTTAGCTTTGAATTTGAACCTGTTTGTATTTTTTATTGTTTTTTGTACATGAATCATGTTCAGTGATGTTTTTTGGATGTCCATCTGGGACGTTATGATGCAAGCATGACAGGCATAGAGGCAATACTTCAGAGTTCAAATGTAGCCTTGTACCTCTGGCCTAACTAATGACTGCCGTGTGTCTTTAAGGCGGGAACGCGCTCGGGGCGCGCAATCTGCAAAGCGTCCTTTTGGTTACCACGGGAACGCTGGTCGGGGTTAGAACTCGGAACAGCTAGGAATTCGATTCCCACTCCTTTGCATGAATAATACACTATCTTTTTACTTCTGAAAATATTTTTCATTTTATGTTATAGTTATACAGTCTCTGGCAAATGTATTAGTAATTTGATCGGTAAGTAATGCATGCTTGATGTAACTGTCTGAAGTATTTTCCTTGTCTTTACTCTCAAGGGACTTTGAAAAAACAGCCTGACTTATTGTGCTAATGTAACTTTATATTCAACCGCCATTTTACGAAGTATGAACAGCATTATGTTGAGCACCATGCAGGTTGGTGATTAGATCCTAATGCATTGTGTATGATCAAGCTCCTTTTGGGGTGCAGGTGAAAACCACCAAAAGCGACCATTTGAAGTTACAGGTAAATTTGTAACCTGTAAGCAAGCAACTTCTCAGTGTGCATGCACCTGAGTGATGGCCAGCTGCCGGCTATCTTTTTGCCAGAATGGTGGTTTAATTATAACCGGCAGAGAGGTAACAAAGGTAACCATCGATGACTGAAATTAGTCAGACTTAACATGTAACTTTATACAATTTAATTTTACTGAATTATTTCAAGTTAGGGCAGGTTTAATTAATTCACTTTAGGTTTATGTTTAACTGTTTTTTCTTACCTTGATATTTTGGTGTACAAGTAGCACTACCAATTTGCCTTGTGAAAAGTTGGTGGTTCAACCCGTAGCCAGAGCAAAAGTGACCTACTGCTTTGTACAAGTACTTACTTGGCACTCTTCTTCATAGAGTTGGATTAACCATTGCAAAAAGTTGAGTTTTATGTGAGGCTGGACTTACATCTAATGCATAAATGTAAATGTAAATCTGATAAGGAGTATTAATTCAGTGTTTTGCTTTCTTGTCAATGTTTTAAATACTAAAACTATTTTAACTTTCTTCTTTTTTTTATCAGAGCAACAATTACCTAACTGTACTGGGAACCTACTTCTGGGATAGAGATGGAGATTGACTCCCACACAGTGCAAACCTCTTTACCCTCTCTCCCCACTCTCTGTCAGTCCCTGCCTTTTACTTCCTCTCCTCTTCGAGCCTCTTCAGATGTCCATATTTCGCTCCCTCTCTCTCCTTTATCGTTCCCCTCATCCCCTACTTCACTTTCTCCTTCAGCTCCAGAATCCATCCACTCCTTCGACTCTCACCCTCTTTCTCCTCTCCTACACCCCTTGTCTCCACCTCAGTGCCTTGAAGGACACAACTCTCACTGCCTCAATTCATTAACCACATTTGAACAAGACGACTTGACCTGCCTTAGCTGGCTGCATCAAAGGGGCAACTTGCTTCCTCTGCAGCCCCTGCCCAAAATAACACCACTGCCCCAGTTAGAAACCCAGACTCCCATACCTGCCCAGCACGTTCCGTCTTCCCCTACCAAGCCCCCCTACTCCTTCAGCAGTCTGATCTTCATGGCAATAGAGGATGCACCAGACAAGAGGCTCCCAGTGAAGGCTATCTACGAGTGGATAGTGAACAACTTTCCCTACTACCGGACAGCACCCGGAGGTTGGAGGAACTCCATTCGCCACAATCTATCTCTCAGCAAGAGCTTCCGTCGCATGCACAGGGACAAGAACCAGGTGAGGTCATACTTATAAACATATACTATAGCACGCTTTAGGACTAATCTATTCTAACATGGCTAACATTGCTTTTGTTTCAGTCTGTGGGGAAAGGTTCGTTGTGGTGTGTGTGTCCAGAATATCGGCCTGCACTTCTGGAGGTGCTCAGGAAGACTCACTATTATCATAGCACCAACAGCAATTTACTGAAGAACCCTGCACTGTGAGTTTGAGCACAAACATTTTATATTGCAGTCTGACTCACATATCACAAGGCATTCTTGGTTTGACCCATAATTTGTTACTGAATGTGAATTAATGGCTAATTACTACAGCAGACCCATTCCTTTAGCTGCTTCCCAGACAAAAGAGTTGAATATATAATACTAACACACACAAAAATACTTCAGACTGTACATGCTGATTATTAGCTTTCAATGCAGGAAATGTAGAAGGTTCTAAGGTAATAAGTTTAACTACTTTCATTTTCCCCACACTGTCTGTGGAGCAGGCTAGAGGGAGCTGACTATGAAACATCAATGGTGTGTGATACTGTAGAGATCTCAGGTTTGTTCTCATCTAAACCCACATTGTGGTTAAATACTATCTATTTCCTTGTATTTCTGGAATTGTAGAAACCTTTCTTTCTTGGATATTTATTTTTTAACTTAATTTACCTGCAGTTTTTTGCTCTCCCTTTCTCAGCATGGTTGGTCTGTTTGTGTGCAGTTGTCTTGGCAACAACCTTCTATTACCTTGGTAACCTATAACCACAGCAACAGGCTGGCTAGACTCTTCATGTCAATCTTCTTGCCTCTGAGTGTATGTAGCCTAGTGAGAGCACAGTATGTTGCTAAATTGGTTGTAAGCCTATAGTATAGACATAATTCTACATATCATTTTTTCTTCTGTGGAGCTATTGCACATATTGTGATGAAGAACTACACTTTTCACTAGTATATTAACTTTGTATGTTGTAATGCCCGTGTTCTGTTATAGAACTGTCTGCAATACCTGATTTGGGTTTTTATCCAACAGATTCCCTTTCTCAGACCCTCCTCTTGTCTTCCTCCTCGTCCCTACCCCTGGCAGACCAATCAACCCTGTCTGCTGACCCACCCTGTCCTTTTACTCCTGACGAGGAGCTTGTCACCATGGAGTCAGTGGAGTACCAGGAGGAGGCTGAAGAGGAAATAGAGAAAGATCCCCTGTCAGACAGCGGCTATATAGAGGTGCATTACTACCAATACCACCAGTACCAGTACCTGGTCCTTCCTGGCGACACTGGACTGGACCTGGAGACTGTTGAGATATTGCAGCTAGATGCAGAGGCCCAAGAGGCTGCAGGGTCACTTCTGGACCTGGCAGGGGGTGGACATTGATTATGATGTCACAGACAGAGTATAATCATATAGTAAGGGGAAAGAAAATGGACTAAAGACAATGTGCAACTGAAAATAATTATATAAATTAAGTGGTAAAGGTTGACCACATGCTGCTTTTGTGCTGACACTGCCATGAAATTCGAATCGCGCACTGTTATTTAGATATTGTGATTGCCCCCTGCCTGATGCACTGAGAAAAAACTTGCAATCACAGCACACAATGCATTCATAGAATACATAGTAATGTTCTGCACATTGAAATTTGAGAAGAGTACCAAACTTGGTTTTATAAAAATCAGGGCCTCCATGTTTTGATGGAGAACAACAGAAGAATTAGGAAATCCACTGCCAGGTAAATCACCTTCCATTCAGGGGACAATAAAACATTGTTGCTGAATTTGTTTATGACTAATCATCCATTTTCTAAACGTTTCAACTTTTTATAATAATCTGTTAACAGGTGCACCCTTTGTAGAGGACCTCTTAATTTTCCATTAATATCAAATTAGTTTGATGTTTAGATATAAACAAGTCTTTATTTTCACGTTTCAACTTTCTTGACAATAAATCAATTCTCAGAATTGTGTATGAATGTGCATAGAAGCATGTTTTCCCAGTAAATTACACACACAACAAAACACATTGATTTATAAACGTGTTTCTCGTCATCGGATGGCAGCACATCACATACAGCGTACCTTCTAGTCTAGTGTACGAGAACTGTTTCAATAAAATAACAATGTCAAATTCATACCGCTCAACTTGGGCCAAGGACTCCTGTAGGCCAACCGTGTAGGCTGAGAACACAACCAGAACACAACACAAGTCGTTCGAAAAGTATTAGTATGCGTAAATCACGTAAATCCATGACGATAAAACTGATTAATGTTAACTCCGAATGCGGTTTCCAATAAAACCTAATTTCCCCATAATAACTGGAATCCACAAACTGGGATTGTAAATGTCTGATCTACACTCCGGACCAGTAGGTGGTAGTAAGGCACTTTTGAGCTGGATGCCAACCATCGTTAAACAAGAAGAAGATTCCACAAACCGCGCGGTGCACCTTGGACGATGTAGTGTCTTTTCCGTCACGAAATCAGGTTTGCATTTTCCGTACACTACAAAACACAAAGACGGAACTGTCTAGCAACGCAGTTGGAAGTTTTCTAGCTTGTTGTGTTTAAGCAAGCTTTTTCAGTGTACTTCTGGCAAGCACGCCTGCTGCTGCGACTTATTTCGCTATATCAAAGGTAGGCTAAATCCAACATAATTGTATATTGAGTACTGTAGGTAGGCTAGCTAAATAATTAACGTAAACATGTAACGTTAACGTTAGTAATTGGAAATTGTGAGAATATTCCTTACTGCAGTAGAACAGTAGTTACTGTAGTTACGAGCTTGACATGATGTGCAACTAGCTAGCTAACTATGCCTGGCTATGTCACAACTAGTCTAGTAGTAGTAGTCAACATGTTGTTGGTTAGCCAACTAGCTACCACCAGGACAGCCAGCTAGCTAGTAGGTATGAATAACGTTTGTTAGCTACTGTAATAGCTACAATCAGTGTTTTTATAAGCTGTGTAAGTCTTAGCATTGGCTGTTATCTTGCGTTGTATTTTGTGTAATGTCCCTAGGTCCGATTTAGTATATGCATCCTTCATGTGCTTATACTGAATGGTGAAAATAAGGAGTGTTGCCTAATTATTCCATACGTTACGCCACACGTCCCCGCCTGTCTTGATACACATAGCAGAGATATTCGTGGCATGTCACTTGTTGAGAATGATTCAGAGTACCACACCTTACAGCTCATCATTAGCTGTGGGCTGTAGTGCTATTCATTAGAAAAGAAAAAATGAGTTAGGTCTCATAGATCTAAATTCTGGATTTTGCAGGTTTGTTAGACAGATTTTCTTTCCGTTTTGCTAACCATTGCCCAGGGTAAGGGCAGCTATGTGCATCATGCCAGCAACAATGAAACCTATTGAGATAGACGAAGGGTGGATGATGTGGAGCATGCAGTAGCCTGCAGCTAGGTTGACGCAGCATCACGACGCAGCAACTAGTCAAGCTGGTCGGCTCTTCACAGAACTCAACACTGTCCTAACTTGAATAATTATTGTATGCTGTTTCACTTCAAGTACATTTCAAAGAAACGTTTGTTGGAAAAAATGGTGCTTTCATAGACTTCAATAGGACTTCCACAACTTGCTGAAAAAAGCAACTTTGACTTTAGCTTCTCGTGTGAGGAGCTTTGAACAGCATTCAAATAAGTTGACAAAAGTGTGTCCCTAAACTTAGTGCATGTCTAACTGGTCATATATCGTCACTCACAGGGACTGTTACTTGAATTATGGGAAGTGAGCCAGGCCCAGTTCAAATTGTGTCTGTGAGCAAGGAGGATCACTCCTTTACTTTGGACACAAAGGCCCTTGAGCGTATACTGCTGGCACCTGAGGTCCGAGACAAGGATGTGGTGGTGCTCTCAGTAGCTGGAGCATTCCGGAAAGGAAAGAGCTTTATTCTGGACTTCATGCTCCGTTACTTGCACAGGAAGGTCAGTTCTTATGTAAACCAACCCCACACACGTTCTCTCTTTGTTTCCTCGTTTGTTTTTTAAAATCTACATTTACCCATTTGTCATGTTGCTCTGGATGTTTCTATGACCTTATGTAAAGGCGGTTGTTTACAGAAAATATATATACTTTTAACATTGTGGTGTAACAAATGGCAATTCCACACTGTCTGCCAAGATAGCAGAGGCATTAAATAGCTGCTATTCAGTCAAATACCTCTAATATCCCTTTGTTTGAATTAACTCAGGATCAAGGTGTGGACTGGCTGGGTAAGGACGATGAGCCCTTAACAGGCTTTTCTTGGAGGGGGGGCTCCGAGCCGGAGACAACAGGGATCCTGTTATGGAGTGAGGTCTTCCTGGTGGAGAAGAATGATGGGACACAGGTAGTGACAATGTTCTAACCGCCTACATAAGTCCTGCACCCTCTACACATTTAGATTTCTATTATTTAATTTAATCGTGTCTGCCTGGTGCCAAGTCATATTCATGTTGTTTTTGTTTTCCCCTGTAGGTGGCAGTAGTACTGATGGACACCCAGGGAGCTTTTGACAGCCAGTCCACAGTGAAGGACTGTGCCACCATCTTTGCCCTCAGTACCATGACCAGCTCAATACAGGTGATGTGCTTTGGTGGCATATGTGAACATCCTGTGCCCCCTTAGTAAATAAATCCTACTACAGTAGTAGTTGTATGTAGGTAAATCAACTTGCTATTGTTCTTATACAAGATTGTGTGAATATCCCTCTTGCAGATCTACAATCTCTCACAGAATATCCAGGAAGATGACCTGCAGCAGCTTCAGGTTGGTTCTCCTCAGCAACGGTGGGGTTCTTTTTACAGAAAATTATAGCCTTAAAACTGCCTTAATGAAACCAGAGACACATTTAATTACCAGGGGCTTAAGAACAGGTATTTCAGGTTTAGGTATTCAATTGTATAATGATATTTCCAAATAAAAATAACCCTGTCTTAAAGGATACCCCATTCATTTTGAGGTTTTTGATAACATGTATCTTAATGACAGATGTCCTGTATACGGTCTCCCTACAGCTGTTTACAGAATATGGTCGTCTTGCTATGGATGAAATTTTCTTGAAGCCCTTTCAGGTATGATAACTTAAAACATAACAATGTAAATGCAGTGTAAGAGGTCAATGACATAATATATCACACAGATATCACACATTTCCTTATTACCATATTAGCCTATATCTGCCAGCTTCAGGTTTTTACCTGACGATGTCCTGTCCTGTACCTGTCCTGGTATTAGGTTTGCTTGTAACTTGACTATGGAACTCTATTCACCCATCCTTCCCCTCTCCTCTCAGTCTCTCATGTTCCTAATCAGGGATTGGAGCTTTCCTTATGAATACTCCTATGGGCTGGTGGGGGGCAGTCAGTTTCTCGACAAACGGTTGCAGGTAAGTGCTTATTTGCATTTTTATTTCTACTCTATTAATTACTGACATGCAATAGGGGAAAATGGGGAAAAATAAACAGTTTACATCAGAATCAGAATTTGGTTTATTCGCAATGTATGTTACACAAACACGGAATTGACTGGCATCTCCTACAACCCCTGTATGTTCACGTCAATATCATGATATTGTTTGAAAGGTGAAGGAGACCCAGCATAAGGAGCTGCAGACAGTGAGGGAGCACATCCACTCCTGCTTCACCTCCATTTCCTGTTTCCTCCTTCCGCACCCCGGGCTAAAGGTGGCCACCAGCCCTTCTTTCAAAGGACAGCTTAGTGGTATGACCACTCACTCGTTTATCCCTTCACCTGTCTTGTTTTCTTTGCCAACCAGCATTGATAATTAACTGGATTGACTTGAGTTTTATGGGACGGTGGTTGGTTTCAGATGTGGCTCCAGAGTTCAAAGATGAGCTGCGTAACCTGATCCCCACCCTACTGCAACCAGACAAACTGGCTGTGAAGGAGATCAATGGAAACAAAGTCACCTGCCGGGGCCTTCTGGAGTTTTTCAAGGTGATGTGACGACTGCTGGGTGGGGAGTCTCTCGGATTGGGTGTGGGTTGGCTTTGACATGTTATTTTTGTTGGCAGGCATACATCAAGATTTACCAGGGTGAAGACCTGCCTCAGCCAAAGTCAATGCTGGAGGTGCACTCCCTATATTTTATAACATTTGAGCATGACAAACCTCTCCTAGTTTTATGCATTTGTATTCCATTTTGTTAGATATCAACAGAGGGTTTGGGAGAGTAATGTTTTGAGATGTATGCAGTAAGGAAGAAGCAGGATTTCTGCTGTCATGTTTAATTGTTTAATTTCTCCTATAAGGCAACAGCAGAGGCCAATAACCTGGCCGCTGTGGCAACAGCCAAAGACCAATACTACAAGAACATGGAGAAGGTGAGTTTGGTATTCAGCAAACAGGAAATTGCATCACATGTCAATTTGATCAAAATGAACATGGGGTCTCCCTGTACCGTCTACCCCTCACTGTATTAATTTCTTTGTTCCATTTCTTTCCCCACAGGTTTGTGGAGGCGATCTTCCCTACGTGTCTCCAGACACACTGGAGGACAAGCACAGATTCAACCTCCAGGAGTCCCTCCATATCTTCTCCTCCACCAAGAAGATGGGAGGGAAGGCATACTGTGATCAATACCAGGGTCAGCTGCAGGCTGAGATATTGGATCTCTGGAAGGCTTTCAGCAAGCACAACCAGGTACAAGTCTGTCCCACAAAACCTACTTATTTCAAATGGTAACACTTTGACCATGAGATAATGGAACAAAAATGTTTTTTAATTTTTTGTTGATAGAACACCAGTTTTTTGTTGATAGAACCGTTTATTAATATGATTTTCTTTTATTTCTCTTTAAAAGTCAAAGAATATCTTCAGTGCGTTCCGGACCCCTGCCGTGCTGTTTGTCCTAGTGTGCATCCTGTACGTGCTGTCAGGGCTGTTGCTGTTCATTGGCCTGGGTACTGTAGCTTTTGCATGCGACTGTGTGTTGGGCGTGGCCATGATTGCCATGCTGGCCTGGGCCTTCATCCGCTACTCTGGCCAATACCACGGTGTAGGAGGAACCATTGACCAGGCTGCTGAGGTCCTACTGGACAAGGTGAGATGAACAAACTCATGGAGCTGAAATAAGTATGGCCAAGACAGTGCCTTTAATAGTAAAACATAAAAGACTGGCCACCTATGGTACTTGATAGCTTTTTCTTATTTGTGCGAGTTTATGTATGGAAAGGGTCAATAGAATAAACTGGTACCTTTCCTCTCTCACTCAGGCTACTGTGGTGCTGAACAAGACAAGAGGGACGAGAGCTCTAGCACAAACGAAGAAATCCAGCTAAACATTCTGCACTAAAGCCTTACCATCCCACCCCATGGCAGAAGAATACAGCACTTAGTGTAACAGCACCACTTTACAATAGTCTGTTTTGATGCAGATTTACCAGCATCTTTCCATGATATGCACAATTTGACATCATATCGGGAGTGAGGGACGTCACTTTGTAGCTTCAGATTAAAAACATAATTTTTCAAAGATTATTCAGGTATCTGGGGCAAGGTACATTGTCCCAGGAGGATATTTGTTCCTTTGCTATTGACACTAACACTGCCATTCGTGCACACTCCTCTCATAAGTCTTCCAAGACAACCCAAGGATGTTTACTTTGAAACACCAGACACAAGCAAAGTATTGTTTTTATAGGTTATGCTAATTTGAGTCATATACTATATATTTTGTTGATGACCAGTTCAGAGGCTTGCCAGAGTATATCATGGTAGGCTTCAGCAGTGTATCTTGCTGGCTTAATGCGATAGACCATTCAATGCAACATTTCTTGACTTTGGCTATCCCATTCTGTGGCCTTATGCACATTCCATCGTATTTGAGACTTTGCTATATCCCCTTATTTGTCTACCTTAACTGGATTGTGTTCATTATTATACAACTTGCACTTTAAAGTGAACTGATAAAAGATCGTACAGTCCAGGCAACACAATTGTATCTCTCTTCCTAATCATTTAGTTTTACAATCTCCCTTAAGAGACACATTCCATAATTACACTTTTTAAAAGGTTTAATTATTTTGCTGCTTGAAACACAACAAAGATGGTTTACTGTCTCTGAATTTGAACATATTACTCAACTCATTAGGACACCCATCTGAGTCAAGTTAAGAATAGAAATATCTTAAGGTAAAAGGTTATGCAATAAAGACAAACTACTAATTGGGCATCCCTTGTACAGTAAGATGCTTGGTGTCCTATCAGCCAAAGAGTTCATCTTTAGTAAAAGTTACAGACAGTTCTTTGAGCACATTTAATTCAAATGTAATTCTCTTGACATCCCTCTTTGACATTCCATATATTTGCATCATATTGTTAAGGAACCTTTAAATATCATGTGCATAAAAAAAAGTCTGCAGCAATTACTATGGCGCGTCTTTCTCTGTGCTGTTACTTTTAAAACTTTTAGGCCAGAAATGAAATATTAGTTGCATGATGTTAATGTGGTTACTGGTATGTTTACCATCATATGCACTATTGTGTCTCGTGGTCTAAAGAAATGCTATTTTTTAAACAAATAAATTGAGCTTGACGTAAATAGCCTAAAGCATTTTTGCATTTTTTGAAGTATTTGACAAATAATTTGTTTACGATGTAGTTTTGCTTTGTTTTATTTATAATGTTTAGTATAGATTACACTAAATGCAAGCATGTAACTTAATGGCTGTATCTTAGTCGCACATAAGTGCTGTCATTTAAATAACATTATTTACTGATAACATCCATACACTTAAACAGTGTTATGAGGCGAGCTAGGCCTACATGGTGAGCGCTCTGTAAACCAAGTTGTAAATGAAGGAAAAGGTAGATGTCATTCATTCTCGGGTTGCGTATGGCCCTTCCTTTCTTTCTTTCTTAACCCTGCTATTTTCCCCCTTACTCTGCTGCATAATGCTGCTCTCAGCCACGGCGTAGTGAAATCTGCTGTAGCGAAAATCATGTCCTTGTTTCCTTATATGGTGATCGGCGTCGCGGGCCGCTTTGGTGAACCGAGGCGCGTGCACTGTAGCCGCCACCATTCGCTTCCATATTTGGAAGTGAGTTCAACAAACCTTGTTGAGAGGGTGGGGTATAACTGAGTGAGAAGAAGAGCATAGAGATTCTCTCAAATAATGTTTTTGCTGCAGGTCAAGATAATAGCTGTAAAAAGGTTCTGCTGCATCTATGCAACGATGTTTCAAAATTATGCTTTCAAGTTTATTTTCAGTTCTGTATTATTTTTACTTGGTTTACTGAAATACCTATGATCAATTAAGGTATACGGCACGTCCTTCCTCCAAGACAAATACCATCAGCATTTCAGTAAAGTTTTGTAACGACGAGAAACAACAGTCTATTTCCTATGTCTAGTGTGTATAGATACTACAAATAATTGTGCTGATAGCGATGAAAAAATAAGAACATCTGTTCCCACAATGCTTTACGTCGAATCTCATGACTACAGTTTCCTGGGGATGCTCGTGCCCCCGCCCATGGCACGCGCCTTAGTGCGCGTTCACGTAGAGTATCAAGTGTGTGCGAGACAGACTGTGCATCACATCCCATTCAATTTCTAAGCAGACGCCGACCTATTCAGAGACAGCCATGGTACGTTTACATTTAACAATTAGCCTGTGACATTACGTTGTTAAGACCGTGTCCTTGAAATGTGTTCTTATCGTGTTAACATTGTGATTTTGGACTCGTTTCATAATTTTGACTAATTTCTTAGACGGCGCTTCGCCAAGCGTTGGCTTGTAGTATTGAACCTGCATTCCACTGCCTCAAATTATTGATGTGTGTGGATCATTCATTCAACGGTTCTTAATCGAAAGCCGATTTGGTTTAGATGTTCGTTACTCTTTCCTTAAAAAAAACTGAAGTTTGGTTCTTGTCTGTTAATGGAAGAAAAACGTCAAGAACGACCCCAAAAACAACTGGCGCCATTTCCTTCCTCACCCATTTTCCGGCGTCACCAAGGCCTTGTGCCAATAGTGCACTCTTTAAGTCACTCAACACCTCGGCTGGGTGCTAGCTTTTACTAGCTGTGTGTTATCGACTTTCGTCATTAGCAGGCGAAGTTCACTGCATTGATTCCCCCCCCGCACTCCCGCCCCCCGAATGTGCTTTCAGACATCTGTGGATTTGTTTTACCCTGCTTCTACTTGTATGCATAGCTGACATGAAAGGAGAGGTACATTGCATTACAGGCAGCCAGCTAATTTCCACCTCCTTTGTTGTCTCTCCACCGTCCAGTGCGTACGCACGACAAGCCCAATAAATAAATAGCCAGCGAAACGCAGGTGCCATAACAGTAGACTTGCTATATACATTTGATTGTATTCTAATTAACTTATGAAACGTTGGGTCAGGAAAATTGACTGGTATTTTTCCTGGACACCATTTTGCCTTGTATAGAGCTAACATTGGTGGTGCACATGTGCGGGTACTGCATCCATGGCCCCACCCTGGATTTTGGTGCAAAGAGCGTTTTCTGGTACTCAGAGCTGTTCCATCGATTTCTCACGGACATACGCAACATCTTTGGTGGTGAACATGAATTAGTCGAATGTAAAGTTATTTTGGAGCGTATTTATTGTTGGTCATCCCGTTTGTTATGTAGATGTCATGATGTCGCCCAAGATTAAGTTAGCTAGTTAGCGCTAGCCTACGGGCCCGGCCTTTGTCATGCTGTTGTGCCGCCCGACGTCTTCCTGGTTCGTCTTGCAAAGCCATCTCTTCTACGCATCAACCCGAACTAGCCAGCTGTGTCCCATATTGAAACTAAGGAGATGGCGTTTGATTAAAGTTGGATGTACTGAAGTGAACTCCCATATCAGTTAAATGTTCAGGGTGAGGGATCGTTAACACGGCTTGCGACAAAGTCACCACCTTAACTTTTGGCGATAATGTTTCAAGTTGGTTTCGTATACTACAGTCCTCACAGACAGATGTATCATCTTGTGTAAACGTTGGGGGTTCAAAGATGGCCGTTGATTATCCTGAACTATTTGAACCATGACATTTTGCCTGGTATTCAATTGCTGGAAGAAAGGAATCTCTGTTGCTCTGATGCAGTCTGCACAGAGCGACCAAAAGCTGTAGTCTTCATCGACATCTAGATATTTACCCATTACGTTTTCTCCTGTTGGGTTTCTCTGTGATGTGACCAGACATGTCCGTTGTCTGAAGATTCCAAGTAACATTTCATGTATTAATTTGTTTGATATGTAGTATGTGTTTATTATCTGGCTTTATGTTTAGTCCAGGCCCATAAGCCAAAGGTCTGTAGGTTGGCCCTAAACAATTGCAACCATTTAACTAAATAATTGCTCAGAAAATAGACATTTCCCCTATACCAACTAAAGTTATGAGTCACATCTATGTGGGTAGAGGATGTTGAAAATCCTGATTTTCTTTAGGCACAGCATGGTTATCCAGAATGAAATGCCATAACAGGCACTCACTCAACCTCATCCTCAATCCACACGCCCACAACAAATATGCCCACACCCTTCTGACACAAGTTGCTTCAAAGTGGGTCAATTCTAAACAACGCTGGCATGAAGCAACTGAGGCGAGTGAATAAGCAGTTTTCTTATTTACTTTTCTAGTTTCTACTGGCATCCCTCAGCTGTTGCTAGAGGGTTGGCTTTACTGAAAATAAGTCTCTACCTGATGTCCCCTTCAGCTCATTAAGACATTGGCAAACCTATTAGGTGTGTTTCTGCAAGCCACAGACAGACATGGGAACATCCTCTGCCTGTCTCAAGGATGATGTGATTTGAATTGCGCAGTGCTTTAACTGAAATCAGAAGACTTGAGTTTATGGGGATGTTGTGGCCTGTTTTCATTTCGACAGAGGGATCCTTTGTCTGTGACAGAACCCTGCTTTCTGAGGCTTCATTCCTGTCTCCTCCCTATGGTCTTGTCCCACAGCTACGTGGCAAAGCAGTCTCGTGTGCTATACTCATTTGCTGCAATTTCCCCTTGGGGATAAAGTACCTGTCCATACTCATTTAGACTGCTTAATGTATTTATTTTTTTTGTCCATGTAACAGGTTTCCATACCTGCCATACTGAGAGGCTTGGGTGACACCTGTTACTTAGGCATGTCAGGCTGTGGCAGTCTTCCTAGTTGATGTTTGGCATGCAAATGGTTGTAATTAATTCATACTTGTTGCTTTGTTCCTCCTTATTGAGTTATGTAGTTTAAAGTTGATGGTGTGAATTCTAATCAGCTTGTTGATTGACTCCTGCTGAGTCATTCTCCTCCTGCTTTAACTGATTACAGCCAGAGATGGTGGTTCAGGCCCTGCTGCGCCCCCCCCTTCACATGTTTATGACTGCTAGTTATTGTGCAGCAAACCTCTGCTACCTTCCTATCGATTCCCTTTATCAGCTGACCTTGTCGAGTGCATTCCTGAAGTGATAGGTCAGACGGGTCTGTCGGGCCCTCCAATTTCTTGTCAGTGTTTTCTGTCCTGCCACACTTGTCTGGTTCTTGGCTACGCCTGCAGCATAGACTGCCCCCCCCCCCCCCCCCCCCATTGGCTGCTTTATTTAGTATTTTAACTCATCTGTTCCTTTTTTGACTCCAGGCTTCTGGGGTGACAGTCACAGATGAGGTGGTCGAGGTCTTCAACGACATGAAGGTGCGCAAGGCCCAGGCCAACGAGGAAGAGAAGAAGAAGAGGAAGAAGGCTGTGCTGTTCTGTCTGAGCCCCGACAAGAAGAACATCATCCTAGAGGCTGGCCGGGAAATCCTGCAGGGCCAGGTGGGCGACACAGTCGACGACCCCTACCTGCACTTTGTAAAGATGCTGCCCGCCGACGACTGCCGCTACGCTCTCTATGACGCAACTTATGAAACCAAGGAGACCAAGAAAGAGGACCTGGTCTTCATATTCTGGTGAGTGTGCGGGTTGGGTCTTGGGGTACACGAGAAAGAACATCATGGCTGTTTGATTACATTAAAGGAAGACTGAGTTGGTTGTGAAGTACGCATTGAATAGACTGGTCAAATGCCCTGAATCATTATTCTGTTTTGTGCAAGGTATGCATGAAGTTCACTGGTAACATTTGGTTATTGCTTGCAGCTATTGTCACTAGTATTTGGGCTGAACTCATTTGTTTGCCTCCTCTTCCCTCAGGGCCCCAGAGAATGCCCCTCTAAAGAGCAAGATGATCTACGCCAGTTCAAAGGATGCCATCAAGAAGAAGTTTACAGGTGAGCGGCCCCTCCAGTTCGTTGGATCACTTGAACATTTGTATAAAAAAACAATAAAAAAAGCTGACTAAGATGACTTAAACAAAGCATTGTATTTTTATCTCCATCAGGTATCAAGCACGAGTGGCAAGTGAATGGCTTGGAGGACATCAAGGACCGACGCACTCTTGCAGACAAGCTCGGAGGCTCATCTGTAGTCACCCTTGAAGGAAGCCCACTATAAATCTAGCTCCAGGCTTCATTAGAGGCCTACCAGACACATCTGAGGGGATTGGTTGTTCTTTCCAGTATGGTGTGGAGGAGGGCAATGCAGGACCAGGATAATTGTGGGACTGTTGGGGAGGGATATTGTGGGTGGGGGTTGGGAAGTGACAGTTTTCAAATTCCAAAACCGTAGACTGTCTTTCCACTTCAAAACATTATGACCATGAACAAAAAACACACAAAGGAGAAAAAAAAACTATTGTAAAAAAGAAAAAAATTGATGAAGGATGATGATAATCAAATACACAAAATGTAAATGTTTGAGGACAGGGTCTTGTTCTTTCCGGGTTTGAATGAAGATTTGAATGAAGATCCATATTAATGAAGAATACTGACAACTGTTACAATTCCAACTATTGAACCCTGAAAGATACTGTCTTTAATTATTCAAATCCCTTATTGTTTCTGCTTGACAAACTTCTAGTACAGTTTTCTAAGTGTGTGTCGTTGAGACTAGGTGAAGTACAAAAAACAATTAACTGATTGCACAAGGTATGTCACAACCTTCTCTGGGGAACACGGTTGCTTTTTAAAATTTATTTTGTCGACCATGCAAATTCCAGAAGTGATTCCAGTTATTTTTATTTTGAGTTACAAGAAAACCATGGCATTGATGTAGTAATTGAACACATTCCTTATTTGTTAAACAGGATCCAGTGGGTTAAAAGTCTGAAGCGGGGGTCTGGAAGTCAGATGGGGAGCGATGTACTTGAACAGTCTGTGTTCAGAGCTTAGACTGATATTGAATGGTGGATGTTTTGTATCGTCTCCTTATCTCTAATAAAAAGGCACTAAACTACTGACTTGTTTGTTCTATTTTCCATTTCTGTTTTGTTGAAATATATTAAAGATATTGAGATGAAACAAGTTGTCACACGGGTTGATTAAATGGCTCTTGTACTTGTTTTGGCAACCTAAATTTGTGAATTGACAGCCCTGTAGCCTAAACAGGTAATTCTCACACAGCTTTTCTATTAAATGGGCATATCAAATCATCTAGAAAAGCAGTTTAGGGGTGTACTTGTTGCTAATTAGGGCCTAAACTGACATTCACCTATGACCTTTTAAAGCATGTTCCATAACTTTGAACAATTGTGAGCAGTGATACTTTAATTCTTATTAAACTGTCACATTCCATTTGAGGGCTCACATTTAAATGCCTGTTTTATTCAAGACATTTTGACCACTGGGGGGTGCTGCATGTTCACGTCACAGACTGGATACCATTCACAATAGATAATTGTTTCAACACCAGCAATGGCATAGAACTTTAAGTTTATTAAAATAGAAGTATTTACCAAAAATAAAATTATTAACAATATGATATCCCTCCAATCTGTGAAAAACAAAAGTACGCAGCACACATACTTAGTGTCACTAAAGTCCAGGTAACCATTATGCCGTTTCTTTCTCCATCAACTTGTTCACACATCCATCCATTTATTCATCAATTCATGTCATTATAATACATCTTATATCTCTCTTTGCAACTTACTGACATGATGCTGTATCAAGACTTGTGTTAGTATGCCTGGCACACCGCTAGTGGTATTTTGTAGGTATATCAGAGGGGGATCATTGGGTGACAGATTAGTCATTATTTTACTGGTGACCTTCAACACATTCAACATCACCTACAGAAACCTGCCCTCCCTCCCCATATCTGATTGTATATTAAACTCTACAACCAAGTATGTTATTCCAAGAGCTTGAAAATAATGCTGCTGTGCTGTATGCAGCACAGAAGAGTAATAATATCTAATATCGATTTAAAAAAACTTGTCTCCTATGGTTGGTCCTAAACTGGTGCTTCCACAGTTAGTCTCTAATGCTACAGAAGTCACACAGAGCAAATGTAAAAGATGTATCAGTGTGTTTCAACTTGTGAAATAGATTTTCTTTAATATGGTATGGAAACTCTGACGCAGTGTTCTAAGTCTGACCATGAGGAAAAGTGCATTAAAGGCTGCTGCGATGACTCGTTTGTTGGCAGACCTGTGAAAGGACACTGTCACTGTGACTAGTTCATCTGAGAGAGAAAATACTTTAAGGAATGAAATCAGATCCAGAAGGAACATTCTTGAATTTTCAGGACAAGAAACAACAGTTTTCTTACATAGTATTTTAGATTTTAAATCTTAATTAGGATTAAATCCATTTTCAATTGTGTCCTTTGTTAAAGGAAAAAAGGAAGCCTGTTCTCTTCCTCGTGTTTCCTTTGTGCTTATTTTAATTACTTTCATCAGCGTCTTCAAAGCCTTCATCCTGTCTTAGTCCAGCCATCTCTCTCAGTCTTGACTACAGTTCATGCGGTTCCCATGCACCCAGTAGCAAATCTGGGCAAACTTAAGAGGGGTGAAGCGCACAGCCACATTGTAGTCTCGATTCTCTCCATCTATTTCCAGCCACTGGTGTCCAGAAAAGATGCCGATCACCTTTCTCTCCCAGCGCTCCAGGGCGTTGTCCCACACACGGCCGTACACCCCAGAGCCGCTGGCCCCTGGCCGGGCGTCACAGTGCTGGTAGATCAGGTCGTTGGACTCATCCTCCACAGGGCAGAAACGGTAAACCAGCTCCCCAGGCCTGTCACTGTCGAAGCCAGAGAAGTGGATACGCTTCCCGGCGAGGTCCTCCAAGGAGGGAGCCACGGAGAGTCGCATGAAGGGCCGGCGGTGGGGCCAGCGCAGCTCCAGCAGGGCGTAGTCGAAATCCATGCTGACCTCCTGGGGACCCTGAATCCAGCCCTTAGGGACACGGGTGCGCTTGACACGGACCCAGCGCACCAGGGGCTTTTTGGTGGGGGTCTGGCCTCCAAGTTTGGTGCCGTTGATGGAGGGAGGGGTCAGAAAGCCTACTCTCAGTTTACGGGCCCCCTTGACATAATCCTTCCCATCGTGCACACAGTGAGCGGCTGTGAGGACGTGACGCTGGGACACAAGGACTCCAGTGCAGCCGGTGGAGATCCTGACTGCTGTGGAGAACGGGTAGTCCAACAGGAAGTGGTCACCACGGATGTTAAAACGGCCATCTGCCCCGTAGATCTGCCTCCTCTGACGGGTGTGTTTACCAAGAATTCTCCGTCCTCTCCTGGGAGGAGGCTGGACAGGGCTGAGAGGACCCTCAAACTCATCCTCCTCCTCCACATCCACAGCAGTAAGGGTGCGGGAACCGTCGGCATACAACGTCTCAAATGCCAGTTTCTCCGTGAGGTGCTCTCTGTCACTGTCCTGTTCGCCCTTGTGGAAGCAGCTGGCATTGCAGTGGGTGGTGAAGTCCAGTTGAGTATGAGCACTGAAGCGTGATCGGGTCAGAGGCATAGGGGCATGGGGCACCAGAGAGGGGAGGTGGACATGGTGCTGGTGAGGGGGGGGCCGGGATGACAGCAAGAGGGGCAGGAGGAGCCACAGGACCAGGACTGACAGTGAGAGACGAGGGCTACAGTTTTCATGTGGTGTCATAGTTGTGTCGGACAACACTAAAACAAGAAAATAATAACAATCAAACATACAATTCACAGCAATGCAAAATTCTCAACAAGACTTCCAAGGAAAGTTTGAGATTAATCAAAGCTGTTTGGATTTAGGGTTGATCAATGAGGCTTCAAGACAGATTATTACTAATCAAACACAACTGTGGCCTGTATCCATGATTCAAACAACCTATTCAAGTTGTTTTACAAACTCTTGCAAAATACAAATGGTAAAATCTGTCCTGTCTCACAATGACAGGTGGATTCTGAATCCCCACAGTGTGCAGAGACTGTAGACATGATATCAGCTCACACAGGCTCATGTTACAATGCAGGTCTGAATTTCATCTCTTTTAAGAGGGTAACAATGCACCCCTTGTTCCTGTCTATGCTGTGGGTTATACTGAAAATTTGATTTTGAACTGAGCCACAAAAGGCTAACAAGTACTAGAATGTCAACCCTGTGTACTGGGAGCCAAAGTTTACTAAGAGTACTGTGTAGAATCAGCAAAACAATGTGTAGCGGTGGACAAAGATCATAAGATAGGTAATTTGATATGCTTTGCATGCCAATATTAGAAGAAAATACATCAAATATATATATTCACATTTGAAACTCGTTGTGGCAGTAGTGGTGGTATGTCTGTGTGTGTGTGTGTGTGTGGGGGGGGGGGGGGTCGGGGGCGTGACAAGAAGGAAAGTGAACAGTACACTGCCACTGCTCTCTGCAGAGCAATTGATGTCTCCAATCTTATTTATGATTACGCTTTTAGGCAGAATCTTCCATCAAACATTAACAACTTTCCAGTGTGTGTGTGTTCGGCAGGTATACAGCAACCGGGGAAAACTAAATAGGCCTTAGAAGACTATGGACCCTCAGGCTCTAGTGGCAAAGCAGAGAGCAGGTGTCTGAAAGTGAAAGGAGACAAGTTGAGGCATGGAGCAGCATAGAGAGGCTTCTCCTTATAACAAGCAGGGGTGAGGTGGAGTAGTTACCTCAGAAATGCACCACTACACTATATTAACATGACATGACAAAGAAGATACATTTACTCAAAAGTGTTTGGGTCCATAGGGATTATTTAGTGACTCTATGTTCATGGTTAACTGAAAGTTAGCAGTCAGAACAAACACCCCCATCCATGCCACCCTGATCTGAGTGACTGATCTAACCTATCGGATATCAATGTAACAGAAGATAACTAATATTAAATGTAAACCTCTGCACCCATGTTCACAGGTAAATACTATTCTAAACAATTATTGTTTTGTATTTTATATGACATTTCTAAATAGGCTTTTTTTAAACATCACACCTCTATGTCGATGCATAAAAATTGCATTGCATGATGTGAATGTAGATGACGTTTTTTTTTTATTCTGGGAAACAACCAGAATCCCTAGCCCTAACCGCATTCCAGCATTAGGCTTTGTCCTCCACTTGGTGTTTGGTTGTTGTTCTCTTTGTAATCATTGGATGCAGCAGTTGTCTGTGCCTCAGTCCTTGTTAGAAGAGCCAACGGTCAATATTTACCTTGCCCTGTCACTATTGTGATGCAAAAACATTCCTAATGTTGGAATCCAAATACTTGGTGTTGGGGAAAGGTCTGTTGGAGAACGTTATTTCAAGACTAAACTAATGGGTACATTTTAAATCAAATTTGAGGTTAGTGGCATAAATCTGGAATTTTAAAAATCCCACATTAAACCGTTTTTTATGTTTGCCATTCACAGGGGTATAGGTATAGCCTACAGCATGTAATTACTGTTCAAAATAAGAACCATATTGAAAATAATTTTAGGTTAAAAGTTTACCTCCAAGATAAAACAGCTTAACGGAACCAGTCTTCAAATCCCGTACACATCCTCTCAGCCTTCAAAGAGACTGTTTTTTGAGGTCCCAGTTTTTCCTCATCTCGTGCGTGACAGACAGGTATCTCTTTGATGCGTCCAGCGGAGGGGTCTTTCACTTCAGTAACGTGCTTGTTAAGATACTTGTCCAATAAAGTTAAGGGACGATGCTAGTCCCGCAGGCTCTTACACTACAGTCTATTCGTAATGAATGTGACTTTCCTTCTGTGAAGGTCGCCAGGCTGCTCAGTTCTCAAAACCGACAAAATAAGTGCAAATGTAACTGAAAAGAAATGTTGATGCGCCCTCCCTCAAGGTCCTAGCGCCTCCGTTGGACAAAAAAAATGTAGCGTGTCTGAACTGGGCAAACGTACCAAATAGAAGATGGGAGGAGGACGAACACTTTCTACAAGGTCCTCAGGTTATGATGTGGCATCACGTAAAATTTGGTCCATGGATTGCTGGTTTGAATTTGTGACTTTCTTTTCAATGCACTAAGTTTCAGTAGGCTGTCACAAAGCCTTTTGATTGAGCCAGGAGTTGCCATTTGCTAATCAGAACATCACTTCAAAAACACTTCCTCAAAAATACAGATGAGTATAAAAGTGTATTGTGTATTGTGTTGCATTGGGTATTATTTGTATAAATATGTTTCAAACACAGTGTATCAAATTATGTCTAATTAAAAACCTGAACCATAATCAGTGTGGTTTTATCAGTCTTTAACCTAGATTAATTTACAACTGCGATGGATTCTAATAATTGGCACCTGAACATAAATTGCTTTTCATAAATTAGATTAAGTAGGCATCATTAGAAGAGTGATTTTAAGCTGCGGGCAAAAACATTCCACAGATGTTTTGGCATGTTGATGAGGGAGTTTATCCCCTTTCCTGCCATCTCTGTTGTCAGTGTTTCTCCCTCACCTTGACCTCTCTCAATCTTACTTACTCTCAGGTCTTTGTAAACCTTTGAAATTCTTGGAGCCTTAATTGCTCCAGCTCCACTAATAGTTCAGCAGAGGACTCACTCACAAGTACGGCACTTTGAGGAATGCTGTGGAATCTGCCAGTGAGGATACAAGACAAGACCTCGACACAATGTGTCTGCTGTTGTACCTTAATGAGCATTGGTGTCCTCACTGTGAATGTCACAACTACCAGAAGTTTACACCAATCACACTCCCTTCAACTCTTTTTTGAAGTCTTCATGGCACCCCTGAGGATGCCTCAGCTGACAGTCTTCTTTGTTCATAGATTTTTTTTCCTGCTGGTATTCTGCTGTTTTGAATACTGGACCACTGCTGCATTGGTGATGACCTAGACTGCTTTGCTTGTATCTATTCTCCTGCCTCCATAATGATAACCCATGGGCTAGTCGTAGTTCGATTTCTGAGGTTCAGAGAAGGTCCTTTCCTGTTGTGGAGACTGAAATTGAGACAGGTGGGGTTTGTAGCAAAGTGCTGGCTCGGGAGGTGTAAATGTGTTAGACTGTTGCCAAGCCAAGTTCACCGATGGTATCACTGTTCGGATGTGGGCAAACATTAACAGTGTCGCAGTGGGAGGGAGCGCACCAGAGAGGGAGAAACAGAGAGCAAGAAAGACAGATTTCCTCTGTGTGTTTGGCATGATAGCACCAGGATTCCTTCCTCTCTTCTGCAGATTCCTCGTCTTCCGTCTTCTTCTGTTACATATTCTTCATCCAGTTTTTCATCTCACATTCCGCTCACTTTTTGGCATTGTCTGTTGAATCAAACATCTGATCCAGTGATGTCCGGTCATGGAGGGATCAGATCTTCCTCATTCATTTTTTAAAATTAGATATTCAAAGGATTTATTTTGAGACAATGTAGCATTGTTTTCAATGCATTTATTCTGTATTGTTGGGTTCTCACTTTATAGCGGTATACCTCCTTCCCACAGTCTGTGATTATGGGGCCCTGATGAGATGCTGTAAAAACAGGCTCCTGGTCTGGAATTCTGCAGGAATCTGTTCTCTTTTTCAGACCACAGTGGATCAGTTGTTTCAGAATTCGCGCCTGACCCGACAGATAAAGTGAAAGCTTTCTTGGGGAGAAAGTGGTTGCTCCCCGTAAACTGTGGAAAACAACTCTTCAAACACAGTTCCTGTGGGTCAGTGGCCTCATGGCCCTCTCTTCTCCCCTCTCTCCCTACGCTCACTCTTTCCCAGATGATTCAGTTAAGCAAACAGAGCCCCCCTCCTCTCAGGGGAGATGGCTGTCTCTATCATTTCCCTGTGACCACTTTTCACTGACAACCTTATTAGTCTGTCAACCCATACCAGCAGAAAAGGGAAAATTAATTAGCCGAAACAGAGTTTGAAAGCACAAATTGTGTGTTGTAAGTCATCAACTCTGACAATTACATAGGCGTATTCTTCTCTTTACCGTTCTGTGTTTGTTTAGGGTTTGTTAATATATCTCATGACTGGCAGGGGGTTGAGGGCAAAGCTAACTCTGCTGGGAGGAAACAGTAAAGATTCCAGATGAGTGAGTTCACGTTGGGTATGTACGAGTAGGCATACCTCAAATTTCCATGGAAATGGCTGCAGAGGAAAGCACAAGTCAAATCCTGCTGGTCCATACAGTACAAATACCCTGTTCATCCACTGTAAACGGTTCCTCATGGGCAAATTGAGGGGAGTTGGACGAGATTGAACAGATACTGTAGTACTGTGAAATTAAAGACCAGTAAATCTCACTAAGCGTGTAGCCGGTTGTAATGAGAACATTTTATTTCAAACAATAGTGAGGAAACAACCTCTACAGTGGTCAGCATCCCTTCTGTGAAGTACCCTCAACACCTCTTACACATGACACACACGCACACAACACACACAACACACACACATGCCCATACACTGGCCCATGGAAGGGCCTTGTGTAATCAATCAGCTGACATACAGGCGGCCTTTGCAACAGTTCTCCAAGCAAACAGGGATTATTAACAAGATCACAGGGCTTTTGCTGTACTCTTTAATCCTGTAATTGGCTTCAGATTCATGCCACTGATCTGGGCCTCGCAAATGTAGAATGACCCTTTTATAACAATAGCGAGAGCTGCTGACCCCTCTTGCAGCCGAGCCCCTCGGTCGCTTAGATCCTTTATGGTACGCCTGGGAATCTGGAGCCTCCAGAGTGGAGCTCCTTAAGTGTGGAGCTTTGAACACAATGTCCCCTTTCTGTTCCACCTCTCCAGCACGCCAGTATTTCATGTCCCTTCTTATCATCCAGATATATTTTTTACTTCCTTATCCCACTCATTCTTTCATCAAAAGACATCCCATCATTCCTTCCCTCCATTCCATCTCGCTTGTACACATTTGCCTGACAAGGTCTCTGTCTCAACCATGCCTTCCCCCTTTTCCGTTCCTCTTGATTGATCTGTCTCCCCCCCCTGTCCTCCTATCGCTGGTTTCTCCTCCTCGATTCTCTCTCTCCTCCTGCCTCCATTCCTCTCCCTTCTCTCCTCCCATTTTCTCTCCTATCTCAGTCTCGTCCCTCCTCTTCTTCCCTTTCTCTCTCCTCTTATCTTCTCTCACTTTCCTACTCCCTTTCTCTTATATCTCTGGTATATCGTGCTCTCACCTCTCTCTTTCCTCCTATCTCTGGTCTCTCCTCATCTCTCCCCCCCCCCTCTTGTTATCTCTTCCTCCCGCTGGTCCCTGGTACTCCTGCAGGTCCTGGAGGGTACATCCAGCCCTGCCTCTCCCTCCGCATGAGGTCATGGCAGTTTGGCAGCACACTCAAAATGCAGAGGGAAAAAATGGCTAAAAACAGCTAGCAAGACCAACGGCGAGGAATGCAAACAAAGTAATCATAACCTAATCTGAGATGTAGAGAGAGGAGGCAAAGTGTCTGTCAGATGTGTTTAGCTAGCTCAGGAATGATGAGGGGTTTGAGAGGGATTATGTTAAGTTTGGACTGTCCTGAAATGTACCCTGTCACTTCTTGGCCTTCCCTGGCAACTGTCTCTTGTTGCCACTTGGACTGATGGCATGGAAACTAAGGGTGATCTGTTGGTCAAAGCAAATGAGATGAACTAGACTTAGTCTGGCTGCCAGGTGCCAGGAAGTTTGAACAAACAAAACACATCTACTTTTTTATAGAGCCTGATCGAAGCTTATCATCAAACTGTCCCCAAGAGCAATCATGAGTCCCAGAACATGTCTTTGAAGGCAGATTCATATTTCATGATCATCCATCACTCACAAACATGTGGATATGATTACAATTCCTCTTACTGACTTGAACCATTACTTTTTAATGCAACTGACTGAGGCTGACAGGATCCAGGCCCTTCAATTAAAACATGGATTTTCAACCATTACTACAGATTAGAGAGCTCCTCAGTCATCGTTTTGCTGTGCTGAGCACAGCAAATTAGACCATGTAATTTGTTGTATTTTGTCACTGTAGTAGCATCATGACAACAAACCTACAGTAGCTGTTAAACATTGCAATAACTTGTGAGGCAAGAACAGTCCTCTCAGAAAAACAGGCCCCACAAAGACACACAGTTACAGGCAGAAAAAGCATGAAAACCCTCAAGATGATTTATAGAATTAAAAGGAACAATTTAATAAAGATACTCTCTTTGTTTTTTACATCTTGAACCAGGCTTAGAAGGGTGTTTACATTTCCTTTCAATGTTCATAATTCATAAAATAATTAAGTGTCAATCTCAATCTAACTTTTAGCACTGAATGTGATTTAGAATTTGGACAAACTGTTTTCTTCCATTTTTTTACAAGAAAAAATAGAAGAATCTGATGAGCAGGCTGAATTTCAGGAGTAGATCATTTTGATACCTGCCGTGAAATTATCCTTTCATTTGACAGGTATCATCATAAGTTTGTTGATCAGACTGTTTCTTCCTAACCATATTTCAGTCCTTCAATTGCACATTGAAAAATAATCGAAGAATGTTGTGAACTAAACCCAGTATGTCATGGCCTGAACAATCCTAACCCATGGGAGAGATTAAACGTTAGAACTTCCAGAGAGAGAGAGAGAGAGAGAGAGAGAGAGAGAGAGAGAGAGAGAGAGAGAGAGAGAGAGAGAGAGAGAGAGAGAGAGAGAGAGAGAGAGAGAGAGAGAGAGAGAGAATGAGAGACAGAAAAGGAAACGGACAAGTATTTGAGCAGAAAAGGAACAAATGTGCCGTAAAAGACTTGGTAAACAAGACTGAATATCTACAGCAGACCTCAGGGTGAACTCAGCTGTGAGGCCCTCATGCACATCTCCCACTTCTCAGTCCAGAGATTCTTAGCAGACAGGTGATTTTTAGAGGAGGTGTTATTGAGATGCTATCTATGTTGAAACCTGCAGACATAGACATATCCCCCATTTGACGCATTATAAGTATGCAAACCTCACACTCACCTTTAGTCAGAACTTCAGGCATGACAGGGTTCAGTAAATGGGTGCGGTTTACGTTTCCCAGAAAGCACTGCAAGCACACCTGTCCCTCAGTACCCATGCTCACCTGAACACACGCGCGCACACAAACACACGTGCACACATGCACAAACGTATGTACGCACACACACAGACAGAAACACTTAATACACACATACACACACATACACACATGGCCGTGGGGGCACCTGAGTCCTAAATGGAATGTTCTGGAATGTATTTAGGCCCCTCCTCTGGAGGCACTCCCACAGGAACAATAGTGGTTGCCAGGTAACTAGACATTCTCGATGACAGGAACACTGTGGTCTAGTGACCAGTGACCACACACTGGAGCTGCTCATGCTGTGCTGAGGGGCAATATGTCTTTGTAAATTAAATCACCTCTCACTGCCAATTAGTTGTTCAGAACAAAGGATGCATAGACTACTGGGCTATGAAAGTATGAGTAAATGAACAGACAGCTTCACATGAGGACAGTCAAGAGATCTTCCCCCTGACTGCCTTCTTTGCTCACTGGATGCCTTCCAAGTCCATATCTGACAAACAGAGCAATGACACTGGCTGCCAGATCGCTCTGTCTCTTCTATCTGCAGCTGCTGCTCTGTCTCTGCCATCACATAAGCCGAGTTTACCAAGTGACATTCATCACTGACCACATTAATCACGAACAGAAAACAAACATCAGTTTGCATCATGTCTCTCTGATGCTCGTTAACAAGACATTTCCTCAGCATCTCACTAAACTGAGATTGAGAGAACAGATAAACCCAGGCCGACAATAACACTCTGCGCTCTCCTTCGACACGCCCAGTCTTCTAACCTCTCTTGCTGATCAACAGTATGATGAATTTCAACAATGGAGGAATTATCCATAGATGAACCTGAGTTGAACTATCACTAAGTGGAACCATTTCATTTCCAGCATCTGTCTCTCTGCCAGAGCTTTGCTTCTGGGATTTCACGGCTCTCTCCTTTTCTGCCAGAACTATGCTGAGGAGAGGAGAGCTCACTGCACGGGGAAGTGTTGTTTATCAAAAAAAAATGAAGGAGAAGGAAAGAAAAAAGAGAGGGAATGTGGCTTCTTTTCCTTCTGCATTCTTTCCTTCATCAGGAATTCACTGAGGTTTGGGCAGGCGGCTTTCTTTTATTGGGTTTCTTTCCTCTTCACTTGGGAAGGACAAGGCGGCCTGTTCTTGTCCTTCTATTTGCTGCCTGGAACTGCACTGCAGCCCAGACTGAGCTTTAGAGAAATCACAGACCTCAAAGAAACTCTAGCCCCACCAAACCCTGTTTAATCCTTTAAATGCCGCGCAACAGACAGAAACAAAGCACCTCCTCACTCCCTGTGTCAGAAAACAGGCTCTAAGCCACTTTCTATGGGTGCTGAAAGCCATGGAGCTCATTTGAGTGAGCATAATAGTCTCAAGGCGGCCTGTCCACGGGCCCGAGACGGGGGGTTTTGTTCGCCAGTCGCCTCTTTGAGTGGGTGACAGGGAGATGAGGCAACAGCAGTCCTAATGGGATTCCAGCCACCTCGTCCCGCCTCTATTACTGCGTTGGATGTATTGTTTTCTGCAGAGGTTAATCCATGGCTGATTGAGGCCTATGAATTCCGCAGACAAGAGATGGCTCAGTGTTTTTTTACAGCTCCAAACACATTGGCACACATCATCCTCTCTGACAATGCCCACCAATGACAACTGTTTAATTGCAAACTTATCTGAGGGTATCCATGGCAAACAGACTAAGCCCCAGAGGGCATCAGCACCGGGGAGACTGGGCTGATCACAAAAGCATTGCTAATGCGTGTCTGTTTATAATAAGATCGCTGGAGAATCCGAAACACCCCATGCATCGCCAAAGAAAACACTGAGAAAAACATCAGCTCTGTCCCTGACAGCAGGAATCTATTTGGGAGAAGCTTAAAAAAACAAAGGCAACTTTGGAAAGAAGGCTTTCAGGGGTACATGTTGATAGTGTACCACAAACACAAGCGACACACCCAATACATGTCTGAAGCTGCTCATAGTACACCACAAAGTAGTCAGGATGCAACAAGTGCTGCGTTTATGTGTGTGTATGAGTATAATCCTTTGGCACATCTTAGAAGAAGTGCATTTAATAACCTTGACATCCAAAGGCTATCTTTCCATTCACACCCACCAGAGTGAAAAAAGAGAGAGAGACATAGGAGTTAAACAGCATGTGTGTGAGTGTGAAACTCCACCAACTTGTTGCAACTAGTCATTGCTACATCTGTCAACATAAGTTCTGCAGCCAATCACACCCAGTTCTCTTCCTCAGTTCTCTTCCTCTCCCCCTGCAGTGTTTTCCTCTTCCCTATCTATCTGACTCACCAGAAAGCTCAGGTCAGAAAAGAAATCAACATTAAACCAAACTATCTACCTACTACGAATGGGCAGAATTGTTTTCCATACAGAGATACCTTTAAATAGAAGCTGGCAACATTTGACTTCAGTCTGGTTTTGGTTGTTGCTTCTTCAGGCTATAAAATGGATGGATGCAGAGGATTTCAAGTCTGACACCCCGTCTTCCTGTTGTCTTCTGATGTGTGAGTCTCAGGGCCTCAGACAGCCTCTGGTGACACACTCATCTATGAAGACTCTCATGAGAAGAACCAGTTGGCTGAGCCCAGCACAGACAGACTGGAATGCAGCTGTTTGTCCCTTCGTTCAACCTCCTTCCAATCATTTCACTTGTGTACATCACAAGTGATCTTACCTAACAGAGATCTGCCTGGGCTCACTGACACTTGGACTGGAACATGCTTGGATCGTACACACTCAGTCAAGGCCGAGTCCATATGCAAATATCACTTAAATAAAACGTAGTTCACTTCTCCATTTCTTCCTCTCTCCATCTCTCTCTGTACATTCTCTTTCTCTGACACATGCAGATACACATACAGGCCCACAATACAAAGCATTTTTGGGAGTTTTAGGGAGTCCAACTGTGTATGTGCTGCAGCCTGAGTACAGATGTTGAGGATAAATCATCCATAGAAGCAGGCTGTTAATCAGGCTGTCCGGCCGGGTCCCATGCAGCATGGCGGAGGTCTGCGGGCCTAGCTCCCCCAGTCTACTCAGCCTGCAGAAGAGCCAAATCACATCCAGCTGACATTATGCAACTCATCCTCCATAAAGCCCAAACATTTGATTCAGTGTCCATCAGCAGCCATGGTTCCCCATTTATATTCATTGTCAGTTAAACAGACAATGTCTTTTGATTTAGACCTAATTGTATTTAAAATAAAGGATTTGGGGTTACTTTTCACTTTAGGTGCATCTGTCTCAGATAAAGAGCAGTCGTTCTCAAATAGTGGTTAAATGTCTGCTTTCCTAGATGTCTGTATAATGTTGTATATCTCTAAGCCCAGCTCGTGGGCTTGCCACATGCCTACACCCCTCCTACGCTGGGCCCTCTGAGCATGGAGGTGTCGCTGCGTTATGTTATGCTTGGCAGGGTGGTGAGTGAGTGTTTGCTTAAAGACTGCCTGTTAACCAGCTCCAGTACAGCCCAGAAGCAGCAGCACTCACCTAGTGTGTCAGATGCCTTGTCATCCCACAACACACACGCTGACAACACAGCCCTCTGTGATGGTTATAACTCTCTGTTCGCCCCTCTTGCTTACCCTCCCTTTCACTCTCCCTCTTTCGCTGTATTTCTGACTCTCTTTCTTTGTCCCTCCCTCTTTCACCCCCCATCAGCAAACTTTAACCTGTGAAGAAACCCAAACGGCACAAATCCAGCTCAGATATATCAAGCATCAAGAGCTTCACAATAACATACACTACCTGACCTTTCTGTGTTTGTGCTCTCAGCTGGGTGGTGTGAATCTGGGAGACTCTGCTTCGCAGCAGCACAACGACCCTGAGAAAGACAGAAGGTATGAAAACTGCTGGTTCAACTGAGGATGAAAAGATATGTTGAATTTCTCAATCTCTGCTTCGTAACCCCTACACCTATCTGTGAACTTATAGAGGAGTAAATATACAATTGATGCAACATCACACAGCATAACAAAGACATGAAACAAGCAAGGAGGGGGGCTTTCAGGGTGGTTGGGGTGGAAGTTGAATTTACTTCAGCTGGATCTTTGTTTCTGGTTCTCTCTCTTTCTATTCATGAGTCGCCCAGTCGCCATGTGACAGGGGGATGGCTCTGGTGCTGAGTCATGGAGCCTGGAGGCCTGAGTCACCAGTGCTGCCCAGAGACAGCAGAGACTCCGCACAGAAAAGACTGAACTCTGTGACCTGAATGTGCTGTCGTTCTCAGCACAGAAACCCTGCATAGTTCTCAGTCTCTCCTCACTGTTCTTGTCTTCTCACTTTTTTAGTCGTCTCAATGTTCTCTCTTTCCCTCCTCCTCACCCCTGATTTATTCCTCTCCCACCCTCTCTTTTCTCACCTCGCTCTTTTTTCTTCTTCCAAGCAGGGGGTTTTCCCTCTTGTTCTTTGTCTGTAATGCCAGGAAACTTCACAAGCGCATTCAACAAGACAACACGGGAAGACAGGAATGTCAGTGACATTCAATGCAGACCTTTAACTCCAGAACTCACTGCTCTCTGATCATTGATACCCTCCTATAGACATGCCACAGTGTCATATTCATCTGGGTCAAGGTAGAAGAGGCCCTTACCTGTAAAGTTAAAACTATGCATTAGTATCCCTCCACAACACGCCACACTGAGCCTTCTCTCTCTCAGATCCACCAGGACGTATATGTTCCCCTTAGTTACAATCCACTACATACCCATGCAACACAAACAGGTGCAATAGCATTCACAGGAGTGTGTCTCCAGGTTTTCAGGTCAATATGATTTAATTTACAGTACAGTCATAACAAAACATATAGGATACTGCACCTTAGGAGCTGGCTTTAGAAATGCCCAGTGCAGGTTACTCAAATAAAGCCCAGATGGCGAAGGGTGACTGGGAGTGTAGCCAGGTATTAAATCTTCATCGCCTCTTGAGAATCGCACCAAGAGAGCCCATTAGTCAGAGAGCTGCAGTATCATCTGGAGGGGCATGGCAGACCTCTGGATCTTACCTCCAGACACCCTCTGATCTCTCACAGGAATCACAGCTCTGACTCCAGTGAGGTCACCTGTAATGAACCACAATGTGTAAGATGCCCTAATGAGCAACATACACAAAGAATGCTATTAATAAAGATGAATCAATCCAGTCTTTGCAAGCACTTTGGAAACATGTACAAACATAAAAGAACAAACGTTTAACAACCCAAAGGAGAGAAGCACCCTTATTTAAAGAATCTGGAAACACTTTTATGTTAATGCTAATTAAAAACACATTGCACACTGTATCACAAAGTAATTTGGTATGATAGGTTTCTCTCTTGTGTGAGAGAAAAATAGAAGGAGAGAGACTTACTGTGTGTGGCGGTCACAAAAGGTATGTGGCTTTGGAACACATATGTAGGTTAAGTCACTGATTCCTTCTCTCAGATCACAAGACTGAATCACTATGAGCTAATCTGCTGTGCTAAACCATTATAAACATTAAAGAAAACAATCCCAAGTAATACATATCCTCATGGTGCCTGCGGTGGCAGCACTGTCTGAGCCAATCAGTCCATTCTGCAATGATGACTGAGGAGAGACAGACAGAGAGAGAGGCCATTGATAAATCACAATTATCATCAGAGTTATACAAGCACAACAGGGAGATCAGAGAAGATACTGAGATGATCATCAATATGGAAACTATTAAAGATTCTCTTGACTGCAAATCACAGATGTACCATTATTTACCATCATTCAAAGTAAGTTGTAAACATGATCAGTTCCTTCGTAAATGTATGTAAACCAATAGCAAGAAATATGTGAAGGATGGTGGAAATATGGGAACATATCACTCTGTCACCGGGGTAAATGTTCTGAAAACACTACAGCTGAATCTGTTGTTAATAAAACATTAAATGCCATGATTCTATTATTGTACCATATTTGATTGCTTAAGATCATCATGTTACATCCATAACATTTTATAATCATCATAATCAACTTTTAATCACATCAAATAAACGTTTCCATGACAGGAACAGGAATGAAGGGAGTGTGTACTCAAGATTTAAATAGACTCTGGAAGTCACTCATTAATTCTTTGCTTCTCTTTGTCTTTTTTAAATGTAATTTCTTCTTCTAGATTAATTTTTCATTGCCTTTCATTTCAAGAGAAGCTTGAGGAAAAGCTTGGACAGAAGTCACAAGTTCCCTCAAATGACCCGTCACCCGCCCTTCTGGAACAATGAGAGTGCATGCTGCCAAGCCAAATCATCTCAACCACAATCTCTGGAAAAATGCTACTCTTTAAAAACAGCTATATCTATGGCCTCTATGTTCAAGCATCCTCTGCAAGCTAAGTAATCCCCAGAGAGCCTGCAGAAGACTCGGTCTTGGCAAAGATTAATATGTTAACTCTCATTCTATGGCTAATACCACCACTAATGGTCCTATTAACACACATATGCTAGCAGTAACTCATCCTATTCAGCAATTCAAGTCATATTAGGCTTTTAGCACACATCGTTTTCAGCACTTTTCTTCTTCAACAACCCTTCCGTTTTCATCCCACATTCTGTATTTAGTGGGCTTTGTACTGATGGATGGTATAAATGTAAATCCACTGTGAGCTGTGGAAAGGAATTTTATTGAAAAACATGTTTTTCGTCGCAGCTCATAAGCAGGAGACCAATACCATGTCCTAGGATTATTTGATCTAATATTCTATCTGTTGTTGTGTCTAAGAGTGTGTTGTGGGGTGGAGGGATGGGATTGGAGAGAAATATAATAAGATAATAAAGAGAAAAACTGTAAGATCCGCAGAGATTAACTGACAGGAAGAAGGAACCCAAAACACAGTCATTATTCACTTTATTTTCCTATTCTCATGTTTTGCTGAACATATTATTTCCGTTAGTGAAAATAAATAGCAGAGCCAAGGGAGACGTCATTGATGGAAAAGAAGATATCAAGTTGACATCAGCTTGACAACATTCATGTCAGCTGATCTCTGTGTCAACATCCTTTATTCAAGACCTAGCTCTGCCCATCCCCATCCTCTGTTTAAGTATTTTTTATTCCTCATTTTGCTCCTACACTCCTGCTATGGGAGGGACAGAGCTTATATTGTTGTCAAGCCCTCTACCTCACTCCCTTTTTACAGTGGCATGTTATAGGACACGAGGGAGCATCTGGTAAAATAAACAGCCAAATATAAAATGGATTGTAGCAAAACGCTGGTGTTGGACTGACCGGCTCCACCCCCAGCTCTGGAGTAGTTGCTGTTGCTGCTGCTGCTGTGAAAACCATAGGACTATGTTGGTTTCTCCCCATCCACACTTTGCGGCTGAGGGCCATGTCACTGACTGGTCTGGGACGGATGGCCTCATGTGGAACGCAGGAGTCAGATGAACTGGTGTCACCTTTCCAATTAGTGGGAGAGACCATGACCAGAGGGCGGAAGAGAGGGGGAAGGGAGGGGCAGGAAGGAAGGAATGAAGGGGAAGAAGAGAGGGGGAAGGCTTCTTGAAGTCAGTGTGAAGGTCACTCACTCAGTCGCACCCCGCAGTGTGAATTTAGGCCTGGCTTGTTAATGTATGTGTGTTTTTACACTGGCCTATTGAGCTGTTTCAAGGCCTCAGCGGGGATCTCCTGAGCGCACAACAGAGACAAAAAAATGCACACGCTATAATAATAACACAGACAAAGGAATAACCATACTTTCACTCAGACAGTTTTAAACACTGGGAAAACATTCTCACAGGGACTAAATGGTTGAATCCCACAGTGCTTCTTTCTCAGCTCTCGGCTGTACATCAATACAAAGTCTCCATGATTTAAAATGACAAGGCCAGAGTCAATGGTATCAGAAGCCTGTCCTCAGTTTATGTGCTAGACTATGTTCTGTGTGCGAGTGTGTGTGTGAGAACACACAGCTGGTTTTGATATGAACAGGACTGAAAGAGCAAGATGTATCCAGCTTGCCAAAGGCAGTAGAACCAAAAGGGGTGCAGTTGGCTTTCAGAACAAGTCATCCACTTCTAACAGCACACAGCCTCACACATCTATAACTTCTATGATGTTCCTGTTATACAGAGTGCTTGAATAGAGGCTCTGAGTGGTGTATGTGTGTGTGTATGTGTGTCCATGTGTGAGTCAGCTCCTAGGATGAGACAGAGTGGGGAACAACTCCCAGGCTGAGAGAAATCACCACCTTAAGACAGACATCCATCACGCCACGTCACGGCTGCAACCCCTCCCCTGCTCCAGGCTTCCCTGCAAAGAGTCCCCAGCCAAGGACAGAGGAAGCTGGGTACAGATGCCTAGCAGCAGCTGCTCTCCTCTAACTCTACCACAGCATAGCAGAGACTGCCCCCTGGGATGCCCCATGTGTGACTGTCTCCTGTTAGTTCAGCCTGGACCCAGGCCCGCTGCAGCACACTCGCAAAACTGACCGCACGTGTGCCCTGACTCATGCAAGACCACAAGAAGTCATTCATCGAGGACCAGACAGGGGTATTTATGTTTAGGGTAGCAATGATTTCAACAGATGTTTCTCCAGGGTCCAGTTTGGAGCTTTGCTGTGGTGGTGATGCTCCTCCAAGGTCAGTCACCTCTCCTCCATCATAATCTCTCTTCAGAGTGTCATCTACCATGAATGAAGAGATGACAGAACAACAGAAGGACAAGAGTCCATGTAGGACAACCTGTAGTTTAATTGAAAACAATTTGGAACAGCAGCTGAATTTTTATAGTTCAGCTAGCGTCCGGTTGACGGTATTTTCCCTAATATTTACTGCCAATGTCAACTGGAAGCCTGGAGCTTTAGCAGCTAAACGTCATGACAGTATTTCTGAGACAAATGGGAGAAAATATACTGAAAAATATGTGCTCAACCAAATGCTTAACTGTCTTTATAACTTTGATTTGAGCCAGTCTGACAAATCTAAAATAAATAAATACATTTTACTAAAGTTATTTGTCGATGATCAAAGTGCTCTGATTGTCTTTGAAAAAAGTCCAGAAAGAGGCATTTAGACCAAAGCAGAAGATGACCTACCCCTGCCAGGCTAGAATCAGAAGCAGCCCAGAGAAAAAGGAAACTCAGTCAAGGACCAAAATTAGAACATGAAGAACATTGCCATCTAGAGGTCAAACTTAAATCTGTAAAAAAACAAAACATTTAGAGCACACAAATTGGAGTTAAGGAGTATCGTATTTAAAGATGTTTTATTAATTTATAATACAAGCTTTAAGTAGACCACATCACATTTTAGTTTTTTTTTTTTTTTTTTTACATTTATTCATATTCAGCTAAATTTCATAGCAGTGACGTTGGTTTACATAAACACTAACCAAAGGACACTCAAAAGGAAGGAATCAAAGAATCCAGACTGTTTCCATAGAAACCACCGCTGAACTGCCCTCCCACAACCTGTATCACACTCAGTTTTCACTCGCTCAAACAGATGTCCTAGAACACTGAAACTTCAGTGCTCTTCTAAAACACACACACATGTATTACTCATTCTTCTCTCTCAAACATAAAAGATTAATCTAAAAATAATATGCATTCCCATACATAATGTACACATGAACTAACCCCATTTTTAGACAATTATTCATTTGACAGGAGTCAGTCAATAAAACTGAAGAAACAATACCAATACAAGATCAAACTCTACAAATTTCAATATTAATGATATTACTGAATTCCACGATCAAAGGCAAAAAAAATTTTTGACAGCATCCAAACAAAAAGGTGAACTACCACCACAGTTTCTCTTATCCTCCTATGATGGCCTTTCAGATAAATTCATTCCCGGTCTCGAGCCCTGATGTCCACAAGGAGGCTGTGTACTTGCACAACTGATGTCCCCCGGGCCCTTCTCAGCCCACCTTTAACTGGCTCTTTGTGTTGGTTCCCTTACTCCTTATATTAGACAAGGAGTGGGGTCCCCAAGGAGTGGGGTCCCCAAGGAAGCGGGGAGTGCAGACAGTCGAGTAAATATTCCACAGAATCAGAATTGCAAACCAAACCACACTTAAAAAGGTCACTCGAGACCGAATCCTCTGGTATTTTCCTGGTTTTCTTGCCAAGTAAAACAACATAGTATGGCCTTGCAGGGGTCCGTTAGATTTTCCTAGATCTTCTTAATCCTCAAGGTGATCAGCATCCTACTCACAAACACTCTCTTTCGATCTTACACGCACACACACTTAAATGTTGACACAGCTGCCCCTCTACAACTTTGAAGCATTGGTCCAAGTCCAGGAACAAACATGAGTGCACAAACACACCACACCACCTGTGCTGTGACAGATAAAGCAGCCCCCCTTCCTCTCCCCCATGAGTGTGAAGCATGTACGTTCTAGCTCAGATGAAGAGGGTGGCACTTCTACCAGTAATAGGATACACTTGAGTCCTCTAAAAGATGGTTAAGGAGATGGGAAGATTAAGACCATACAAAAAAAGTACAAGACACACTTTCAAATAAGCTACAGAGTTAAGTGCAATGAGAGAGGATTAATACCGTTCTAAGAGACCCGATGGGATCTTCCATTTCATTATTTATTAGGAGAAATATGATTTGCTATGGGAGTAGTAGCAAAAGCATAAGCCCCAGGTTGGATCAACACCCATCCTATGCCCATAATCAGAAGTATAGAGTTCCAGAGGCTGTTAGTTTGCAACCCAGCTTCACATGGGAGCATGTTATGTACACATTTCAAAACACGGTCTTAGGACACAAATAGAAAGGCAAAGTTTGGCAAATAGAGGAAAAAAAGGTAAAAAAAACTATAATTTTGATAAATTGGCACAAAAAAAAATATCCTAAGCCTCTGGTTGGGCAAGAGTGCAACAAACGTGGGTGACAGTTCCCAACAGTCCTCAAAACAGTTCTCCTGCGATCATCCCAAATCCATGGTTGAAAGGCCAAAGATAGGCAGAGAGGGTGGGGGCATGTGGGGGATGTGAAAGGAGGAAAGGACTGGTTGGTTGTTTTCAATATTTTACAAGAGCAGACAGCAATTGCTCTCGGTGGTCTTCTCTCTGTTCCTCTGACCTACACGGACGACAGAAACTTGGTGAGACAACAGCAGTGAGGCCACAACAGGGAAGAGCAAATATCACACCACATGTCAAGCTCCACAGAGCCAGCACACTACTACTCTCTCTTTACCAATGGCTCTGAAAGAGAAGTAAATGGATAGACAGACAGGTGTAAATGGGTTGGCTGAAACTGAAGAAGAGAGGGAAAGAGGGAATCTCACCATGAGAGTTGGGCTCTGGCAGCGTCTCCCTGGCAACCAAGTGCATGACAGTTGTTCGGCCAGGGGGCAGCTTTAAAGCTTTGCATTAAAAATATAAAAAAGCACACAAATGGATTATAAATCATTATCCTTCACAATACATATTCATGTTATAATTCCTTAATTAAAGAGGATTATATGTGTCAATCATTCCAATGATCATATTTTTGATTAATTCATAAGACTGTTCTTAATTGCTTTTTTTCATTTATTCTTCCAGAGGACACATCACATCTTTGTAGTTTACTGTTAGCTTGGCACACCTGTACAGGGTATGTGATTATGTGTGTGTGTGCAGTTGTACCTCCCAGGGTGACATTGCCATGCAGGAAGCGCCCCTGGAAGATGAGGCGCAGGATACTGGGGCTGCTCACCTGCTCCTCCTCCCATCCTGTCAGGAAGAAGGATGACAGAGAGGGAAAAGAGAGAGGACAGAGAGATGGAAGAAAAGAATAAAAACATTTCAGAGCAGGGACAGACAGATCTCTGAACTTCGATGTGTGAAAACTGGTAGTGACATCAGAAACAGCACGACAACAACAAATAGCTCCAAAAAATGAATCACTCAATTCTGCATTACAACAAGTCAGTGCTGCCTTATACCAACTGTACAGAAGCTTACCCAAGGGCCAGTTATCAAAGACGTGCTTGGCGATGTCAGTGGCCGAGTCGTTGGGAGAGAAAGTGAAATCTTGTGTCTTACCACTCACCAAGATCAGACGAAGATTCACCTAGGAGAGCAGAAACCAAAATCATAATCTGTAGACCACAGAAATGCGGCATAAATAATCCACAACGTTTCAGCCCACATTTCAGACTAGCATAACGATGTAAAGGAGCGTTCCGCCTAATCACATGGTATCCTTCCATTTTGTCTCACCCCAAATGACATGAGATGACCTTCAGAAACAGCAGCAGAAATGGGCATTCCTTCCTAATTAGATTTCTCCAGAGCGGATCTCAGCCCTTTGACTGAAGCCGCTTCATTCAGACAGGGCTTGCAGTGAAGTGAGCCCTATAGTCAGATGGTCAGAGACAGCAGAGATAAGGGTGGTGCTGTGTGTATGTGTGTGGGGGGGGAACACTAACCCCTCAGTTCCCCAGGGCTAGGGGCTCCACTCCGGGCTGTCGGCCTAATGCGATAACCCCAGGTGTCCCAGACAGCCCTGGGCCACATTATTAAATTTACATGGCCAATGCGTAACTCTGGGGGGTAGTAGTGGTGTGTGGTGAGAGAGAGAGAGAGAGCGAGAGAGCGAGAGAGGGGGTCTTCCAGACAAGGATTTTCCCTCGTTCCATCCTCATCCCCCCTCCTCGACAGCTAAGTGAGTGTGAAGCCCTTTTTTGACTAAGTGAATATTTGCATCAGTAGCCATAGTAATAGCACCTGAAGGGTGTCTCCTTGTGGCTAAAGACAATTTCTTCTTTGTTAGTCTTTAACAAAAATGCCAAGTAAAACTCACTTGTTTGCTTATATTGGGAATGTAAATGCACTTTTGCCTTTCTTGGATTTCAGTGGCACACTGGTTTAAATTACATCATCTATTTTCTGAGTGCAGTTTGGCTTGGAATAAATGCACTCGTTGAAAATTAAATGGAGAAAAAGGAGAAAAACTAAACAAGGTAAGGAAGTTGGTCCAGGCACTGCAGAGCCACATCCATTAAGGCTGGCTACTCCTCACACAGCCCCACAGAATGGACTCCAAACACACAGATGAGATTGTAGGACGTTTCATATTGGCCAAACAATCAAATCTATTCCCCTGGGTTTAAAGTAAGAAGGGAAAGGGTGACACCCAGCCATACACGGTCAGCCAACACTAGTCAGTGTCTGTCTTAGAAAATGAGGAACTCATGCTCAGAAAGAGGTAGTGAGAATTATGTGATTTCCCGTCAGATGTTATTAAGGGGAGGGGGCTGCATAATTGCGCAATTCCTAAACACACTCTACAATTACAGTAAAGGCTAACAAATTTGGCTAACACACAGGCTAACACATTGCAGCTCAATAGCTCATAAAGCAGACTGCAGCCCAGGTCAGGATCTCCATGTGCTCTGAAGCATCACCAGCAGAGGCTGAACCCTCCTCACTCCTGGTCCACATCTCACAATCAGTTCACGGACTGTGTCTGCCACTACCACTGGCTTCCCTTCAATAATGTATCAAGTTGGATATCAGTCTAGCATCCAGTAATCAGAAAAACTGATTGGAAATATTAGCTTTTCACCACTGCCGATACTTGATAGCTTTTTTTTAGGAGAACAGTGAGCAAATACATGGAATACAGTCCGTCTAAATCCACAAGCGGCCTATATGCTCATTTGAGCAGAAGCATTCTATGATGCCAAACGGGGCATAGAGAACAAAGAGATTGAGCCACAAGCTGTGACTTCAGGACAGGGCCTCACATGATCTGTTGACAAACAAATGGCCTCCCCTTCCCCAGCAAACCCACCCCCACTGTTGAACTGGTTAACCTCCATGCAGGGTTACATACCCATGTCATCATTAACAAGCTTTACCCCCCGCCTGTCTCCATCATCCACCAAACCTCATCCCTTTCATTCTCAACCAAACAATGTAAATCTGCCCAGCTGCCCTTGGTAACATCAGGAATATGAGAACAAGAACAACAAGCTCCACATTCATTCAGCTGGGAATATACAGCAGTAGTCTACCATCTATAAAACATAACAGAAATAGCCTCATAACCACAAACATGAAGATGAGAGGATGTCATCTGAGCATATGACAACTAAAACTGTATAACAAATTGTTCTTAAAACCTTTTTCTATTCCAATAATTGCTAACAACTACACGGGCTCTTGGTTATTAATCTAGTGTACAGTATAAAAAAACTAAAGCCTATGAATGTTACAGGAACTGGATTTTTTTTTTTTTTGGTAGGAACTAAGAAGTAAGACTGCCATTTGAGGTGATGTGAAACAGATCAGTCGGCTAGGGGCCTAACCTTGGGAGAAAAGTAGGGCAATCTTTAAATTGAGAATTGACAGATGGTGTAGCTCACAGAAACAGTAGCTATGATTCTGTTTGCGAGGGTGTTTACGTTAATCCCTTTGCAAGCCCCCACCCCAATGAACTCTCAGAAGAATAACATCACACACTTTTGTACTTACAGCGACCGATCAGGGATCTTTGACTAGTTTCTCTGCGATCACTCACCATATCTAGGTCCCTTTGAGTGCTCATGGTTTCAAGAAGGGTCTTGACTTGCAGTAGGAAGTGATGCGCTCCGCTGGTAGAGACGGGGCCAAAGCCCTGGCACAAAGAGCGCTGTGTCTGAAACGTTCCACTACTCTCTCCCCTTTGCTTTCTCTGCTTTCCACAGCCTGGCACCGACTGAAGTCGTTTGTGCTAGGGCCCACATGTAAATTAGTCACTGAAAAAATCTAGCTAACGTTACAGAACACAGAATTTTTGCAGTGACGAGATGAATGACAGCTGTCTGTCAAAACAGATACCAAATCAGCTAACGTTAGCTGGCTAGATACTTAACGTTTTTTAGTACAAATTAGCTGAACGAGTTAACATTAGATGGCTAACTAGCCAATACGACCTCTTGCCGGATGATTAAAGCAACCACGACAAACGACAATAACAGCAGAATAAAATTACAGAACAACCAGTTAAAACTACTGGGAAGATGACAATCCACTAAAACACACTAGCTAGCCAGTACCCAGCCAGTATAGCTAGCTGAAGAAAAAAATCGGACTGCGGCAGAACGAGAAGCTACGCTAGCTAGCTAACTGATGGGAGCTACGTAAAGAACACCCGCTATCCTCGGCTAATTTCCATAAAAATCTTTAAATTCCATTTATCCGTCCAGTATCTCAGCAATACTATGAACTTCAGCATCAATTTTTTTAAACCATTAATCTATAGAAGGGTTCTATTGATAAGAAAACATCGACTATGCTGCTTGTCGAGCAAATAATAATGGCAGGGCATTTAACGACGCCGGAAATCAGCTGGTTGTAAACATAAGAAACGGAAGTTTTGCTTTTAAATTCCATTATGATAGAGAAATTGCAACTTTCGTGTTGTAAAATAATAATATATTTTTTCCCGGAAAGTTTCTCACCTAGTCTGTTTTAGTTGCGTTTTAAGACATTATAAACCTGTTAAAACGTGTCATTCTTTTGTTTGTTGGATTAGGATATTGCGCTAAAACAATTACCAATTAACTAATTTCCATGGAAATTTATTGACAGTTAAAACATTTGCATTTTATACAGCAGCGTATTGGTCTCTATTGTAACAGTTACAGATAATATATTTTCATCAGTTAGTACACTATAAATGTAACCATACTGAAAACAAATCTTAAGACCAGGATGCCTGTAAACATTTAGTAATAATAAGTTACAAAATACGCTGTTAAAGACGTTGCTTGAAACTGGAAACACCACAACATTTTAAATCACTTCATGTTCTAGAATATACAATATTTGCATAACAAAATTAGTATATCTCATATTCTGCAAGTAAAAAAAGCAACAACCTGTTTTCAGGTTGACCCGTGGTCGCCTCACAGTTCCTTGTTTAGACCTGCGAGCTATTCGAGGCCTCTGCAAAACCGTATCAAGAAGCTCCCAGACCTGAACAATTAAATACAACTTAAAATGCCATTGAAAGCACACTCAGAATACCAAGCAAAAATACAAATGTCAAACATCAGACGAAGATTAACCTTAACAATTAATAATCAATTGTACAATAGAAATTATATAACTCATACAACAGAAAGGCACAGGATGAATACCACAAGAGAAGGTATATAGAAGAAAAATATGACAGACCCCCATCTACTTTACATCTAAACAATAATATACATTCATGTCATCAGATCTATAAAGACTATAGTATAAAGAGAGATGACCACATAAAGGCAAAACTGTCATTTATAAGACAATTTGAAATATTAATAGTTATGTACAAAAATATACATATAATCCATCCATTATATTACATAGCCTTGACCAATTGAAGAAAAGTATACTTTCAAAGGCATAATATTGGGACGATAACCAGGATCAATTTAAGTTTATTTGATCCCATCTCACGCTCTCTCAGTAGTGTCAGTGTTGGACAAACATAAGCAGCCTTCATTACAGCGTCATTGTACCTTTATATAGAAATGTTTGTATTTGGTAGAGGTTTATATTATGGTGCAAAAATAAGTTAATTTAACAATCTCATTGAGACTTTTATGGCCAGCAGCAGCCCTTTCAGTAACTTTGAAATGCAGCATACATAAAATTGTATGTATCCAACAAAATAAACATGCATGTATCTGTATAAATATTTTAATCATCTTATGATAAGAAAAATATTATCTTTTCAAAATGGTTAATTCCCTAATTTTAATTGTGCCCCCCTTGTGGGGGGAAATCTATAATTTGTTTCATTGTCAAAAATCAATTTAGTGAAGACTAAATTCTGTGTGGTCTGACCAGATTATCATAAGCACTTTGTGTTGTCCTATTTTTTGAGCAAAATCTGAACGTGTAAGGATACAAAAATGATTGACCTATTTCATTGACTAGAAGACAGACAAATTGACCTGTTTAAGTGGTATCATGCACAGCAAAGTCAGAGGATAACTTTCATTTGTGAAAATGGCTAAATTTAGCTCAAGTTAAAGGCACTATAATAGGAAAAGGACTTAGGTGGAGGTCTGCACCACTTGAATGAAATCATTATGGAGAGAAATGACTGTCAATGGTTAGATATGTAACAATTTGGCATGTTTGTTAATTTGTGTTGGTTAATAATATTAACAATAAGTATAATAATTCACCTTAGAATATATTACTGTACTACTGGTCCTTTTGATGTGCTTAACATTGTGATGCCCTTTCCATTCAACCACTCTTGACACATAACATGAATTACCCAATGAAAGGGACAGGTTAAAACTCTGTCTTAGCGCAATACTTTTATCCCTAACTGATGAAATTGAGGATAACTTCATCCATGTAAACCTAAAATACTATGATAGAGTACTAGAGTACTGCTAGTCCCTTCCTCTTCTAGGGTGTCATGCCCTCCACCTCACTGTCATCATCTGCAAGATAGATGGGACTCTTGGATCGGTGAACCGGCTCAAACTTTCCAGAGTTCTGACTTGCTTCTGAACTGTTCCTGATGCCATAACCAAAATATATGACGAAACCTGAAAAACCGGATGGAATCAGGAAGGAGAAAGAGACAGTAAGTTTGTGAAATATGTGGACAACCCTTTCAGCTTCTAGCCACACAAATGTCAAGAAAACAAGTTTAACAGGTTTAGAAGTTAAGGAATAAATGCTTGATTTCACAAACCTATTGCCATCCACACTGCAAAGCGAATCCATGTAGTTCCATCCAGTTGCATCATGAGGTAGATATTGACAAAAATACTGACTAATGGCAATACTGGGAGTAGTGGTACCTGTGGAATAGAGAGGGGGGGGGGGGGGAGTTAAAATATAAAATAAAACAAAACACTAGTTCAGCAGGCAAAGGGGGAAAGTTTGTCAGATACTGTGTGGAGTTTCTGTTGAACTTGAGTAAACATGGAAAACGCAGGCTGGGTATTTGTACATGACACAGTACCTTGAAAGTAAGAGCCTCTCTGCTCTGAGGCTGTCTCCAGATGATAACCACACAAACGAGGGAGGAGAAAGAGAGCACTGCTGCAATTGTGACCCAAACGGGTCGGCCCTCCACAACCCACTCCCCCCACACGGCCAGGACCACACACAGCACGGTGAACAGCACAGCTACACAGAGAGGATGGGAGGAAACCAATGTTAAGCAAATACTAATAATGTACTTTATCCCAAAATTGTAAATCCCAATATTTCCATAAAAATGTACTTGCTATACTCCTGCCATGAAAGCAGAGGGAGGGGACTCACAGACGACAGCAGTGGTGACGTATACGATGAGGCCGGAGGTCTTGGTTGGGATGTCACAGCTGGGCAGCAGCAGCATCTTGTAGGTGAACCTCTCTCTCAGGGGCCGGGTCTCAAGGCCCTCGTTGCTGAAATCGTCCCCACTGTCTCCCTCAACCATGGCTGCCTTTTCAGGCCCTGCCAGGTCCACCAGCTTCTGGCTGGGGCCGCTGATACTCAGGCTGCCTGGCTGGTACCTGGGGATTTCAATACATGCATGAAAACCATAAACAGATAAACTGGCACAGTGGCCAAACATGCACTCAGATCTCATTGTGTATTAGCAAATGAGATTATTGGTTTAATTGTAGATTATAAAACTGAAAGTAACATCAGAACTGTACCAACCTGAGAATAAGCACACATACAGCCACAAGTGTGTATGCCAGAAGAGTTCCTATGGACATCAGGTCCACCAGGGCAGCTAGGTCAAACAGGAACGCCATAAGGGCTGAACAGGAAACACATTTCATGACTTCAGGCACAGTACTTTGAAAAAACTCTGCTTTAATCTTGCAATGAGATCATCGAGCAAACTGGAGACAGAATGTCAGACAGAATAAACACACCCGCTACAATTCCTGACACAATGGTGGCCAGCAGAGGAGTCTTGGTCCTCACATTCATGCGCGACAGGAAGCGAAAGAGCAAGCCGTCCTCAGCCATGGCGTAGATCACACGAGGCATGGGGAACATGGAGCCCAGCAGACTGTAGACAAAACCACGACAAATACACTCTTAAAATATTAAAATCTTATTTAGAAAAGTAATGAATTGTATTATTGGAAAAACATCACTTTGGCACAAGGAGATGCTAAATTCAGCATTGTGAGAGGGCTCTCAGGAGAGAGTTCAAAATTCTAAATGGTTAGAATTAGAAAATAAAATTAGGATGGAATTTAAACATTTGCATATGGGCACAAGCTGCTTTTGGAAGGCATCAGGCTCACCTAGTGGACAGTGCACAGAGGGAGCCCACAGCCACAATATAGCGGGCAGGGTCCCAGTGAATGTAACTGAATGCCTCCGGCAGGGGGCTCTGGGTGTTCAGCAGGTAGTATGGCATCATCAGGGTGAGAGCCGCAGACACGCCAAAGTACGCAAAGAAGCAAATGAGCAGAGAGGCCACTATACCGATGGGGATGGAACGCATGGGGTTCTTTGCCTCCTCACCTGTGGAAAAAGGTTGTCAGGTTTTGGTTCCTACAGCAAAACCACAGACTAGTACACAACACTGTTGAGGCAGAGAGGAAACGACCTACTTGTTGTGGCTATGCAGTCAAAACCCACAAAAGCGTAGAAACAGGTGGCAGCACCAGAGAGGATTCCGCTGAAGCCGAACGGTGCAAAGCCCCCGGTGCCAAACTGCCGCTGGATGCACCTGGACAAGGAGAGTAACAAGGACCTGGTTACTGCCAAAGTCAACAACTGAGGTCTGTTTCCCTTGAAGTTAAACCTCTTAAAACCCTCTGATCTATTTTCGGTAAACAATCAAGTCCCCCTCCACCCTACCCAATCAACTATTGTCTTGGGTTATTTTCAGACAAAAATAATATCCGTGTCAAAACAATGAACGTCTCAGCAAGCCATCTGGCAGTGACTCACTCAGGATCACTGATATTGGTGGAGTTGATGAAGTCCTCTTGTGTAAGGTTCCAGTTGGCCCGGTCTCCCTTCACCAGGCCTGAGATGATGACGAAGCCGAGCACCACCAGGTTGATCCCTGTGAAGATCTTGTTCACAAGAGCAGACTCGCTCACGCCAAACGCCAGCAGGCCTGTGTGGGTGTCAGTGTTACAAAGCAGTCAGGACACAATCCATCTACATAGCTCCAAACACTTGGTGAACCATTCTCCTAGTTGAAGGGACATATTACGTAGCCCACTCTTACAATGGGGCGATGAGACACTCACCAGTGAGCGACAACACCAGCAGGAGAGCAAAGAGGTCTGGGTAGTCTGCAAGGACCTTCCCAGGAACATTCATGGACATAAACTCTTTAAAGAACTTTGAGATGGCCTGCCCAACCAGGTTATCAAAGGTCGAGCTCCAAGCTCGCGCCACACTTGCTGTGCCTGGGGAAGAGAAGAAGAACGATAGGAAGAGCAGAAGAGGAATAAAACATTTGAGAGAAAATGTGAACCACTCTTGTTCACCCTGTCCTGAATGACTCTGAGGCTATCCATCTGGAGGGCTATTCATCTGCATATTCGTTCATCTTCAGTGCATGCAGACTCAGCCATCCAATTAATTGCTAAATCCCTGAATGTCAAGTTTCCACTAGTCCCCAGAGTAAGATTCAGATTAGTCACATACTGATGTATTTATCATGAATACATGTTTTCCACTTTCGTCTTATCATCCATCTATAACCCACCTATGACATAGGACAGGATGAGGTTCCAGCCAGTAATGAAGGCCCAGACCTCGCCCACTGTCACATAGCTGTACATGTAGGCAGAACCTGTTTTAGGGACTCTGGCACCAAACTCAGCATAGCACAAGCCAGCCAGGACTGAGGAGAGCGCAGCGATGAGAAAACAGAGCACAATGGCGGGTCCGGCCTTTTCCCGGGCCACCTCCCCTGCCAGGACGTAGACGCCAGCGCCCAGCGTGGCACCAACCCCCAGGGCTATCAGGTCTAGTGTTGTCAGGCAGCGGGCGAAGCGGGTCTCCTCCTGGCTGCAGTCCAGCTCCCGGCGGCGGAGCAGCATCTTCCCAAAGGAAACCAGTTTCTTCTGAAGCATGTTGTCACAGGACAGGAACCAGCACTGATCCAGGAATGGGAATATAGACTGGAGGGGGGATGTAGACTGCTCTATGTAGACTGCTCTGAACTACAGCTGTAAATAAGAATGACAAAGAACATTATTTAGGTTAACAGGGTGTGGGAATGGGGATCATAAATGGATGGCACATCATGGTGTGACACATTTGATCTTCATTCATTGTATACTTCCTGGGATTGTAAGAAAATATGTTTCCTGACACTGAAGATATTAGGTGATGATAGAAGTGGGTTATATGACACCATGCTCGCAGTCTGATTTTGTGTTTGTGTGAGGTACTAAATATAAAGAGGCAAGAATAGGGTTTACTCAAATCACACATGATACAATCCTGATGGTTTGGCAAGAAAAGAAATGGCACAACCTATTGTACTCTGAGCAACAGAACATGTTGCATCAGAAAGTTGATTTCACCAGTGTAATAGGTAAGGTTAAATATATTACAAAACGGTAAAAATACAAATAAAAAATGTGCCAATATAAGGTAGGAAGCTTACTTAACACCCTTCAACTCAATAATATCCTACTTAAAATATTCAATTTTCTGCTCCACACCAACACACAACCCCAAACGCCTGTAGCACTTAATGACGCAACATCAAAGCAAGGTGTGGCAATCCATACAAGGTCTCTGACACAAACAATCAAGAGTCCCAAATCATGTTAGTCAGAGGAGTGTGCTCTGTAGACCGTGCCAAGGACAGGCACAACGTCACAGTCATATGCCAACGTCAAGCACAGCTTTCTGTGTATCTCAAGCTGCTTAACCCTCGTGCTGCCTTCGGGTCACATGACCCAAAGGTTCATAACGAACCATTGTTGTGTTTACCCAATTTTACCCAATACAAAAACAAATAAAAATAATTTTCTTTTAACCATTCCAATGTGGGGGGTCTGAGACAGCCCGACAGTTAAAAGAAAATGCTTCACTTTGTTTTTGTATGAGGTAAATTTGTCGCAATACGACGGTGGGTCACAATGACTGATGGGTCAGAATGACCCGAAGATAACACAAGGGTTAAAGAAGTTTGGCCGTACTCCCAGTGATTTAATAGAGTCGGCTCAAACCCAACCACTGGCTGGTAGCCCTAATAGAATGAAAACATGTGGAGGGACTGACCAGTACAGACCCTTCCTCTGAAAAACTGGCAAACCTAGAGGCAGGCCTTTCACAAGGAGCCAAAAAAAAAGCTAGACAAAAAGGGGTTTTGGACAGAAATAGGAGAAAGAAATAAGAGGGGAGAAAGGGAATGGATGCATAGTTGGTGAAAAGGAATGGAAAACTCTGATGAAAGGACTGACTTGACACAGCAGACTGATTAATTTTTTAGCAAGTAGACAGATGATCCCCATACAAGCTGTGCTAGAAGAATATAAATGACCAATCTAAATATACAAAAACAATTCTGCTACTATTCAACTGAACATAGACTATAACCATGGAGTAATGAAAAGGGACATCAAATGTCTAGTAACAAGAGGTTGAGGGTTTTTTCCTCACAGTTAAGCTAGTTAACACACGTTCTTACTTGAGAAGCCATGCAAGTTTAATTAGGCTCAGTCTGGGGCACACCTCATCAAGAGTCAATGCTTTTTGACTGACATAAGACAACACCCACTCAACAATCAAAATATCTTTGACGCAGTCCAACTCTAAATACTTTCAGGTGTGTGCTCTTTCACAATCCCTACTTTGGTATGTACTTAGCTAGAGCGGATACACACGTTGGCTTGTTATGCTGCACGGCACACAATAAATCCTTGCATAACCACAGGGAAAAGCTTCAAACTGCTAGCCCCCTAATCCACTTCCTTGTAGTCCCTTACTTGTCATTTGATAAAATACATAACAAATTAAAAAAAAGGTTTGTTGTAGTCATGACTCCTACATATATGTTTTAACTAGAACAGCATACTAACCAGGAAATTAGCCACAATGTGTGTGTTGCTTGGAAGTGGGGTGGCCTTCAACACAAAACCAACAATATTTACATGTAATATTACACAATCAATGTTTTGGAATATTTCCCTGTTAAATGTCTTTCTTACACACTACTGCAACCTTGCTACACTAGACAGATCCCACAGTATACAGTTACATTCCTGGATAACTTAACATATACATTTGTTGTTTATCAACTATTTTTGATGTTGTACAACTCAAAAGACCCTGATTTGATATGGGAGGCACAGTCTGATATACAGACAATGGACATAGACTACACCGTTTTGGCACAGATAAGAGCTTGCATAGCAAATAGACAGGCTCGAGACTCAATTCAGAAAACCTTGCCCCGGTCATGAAAACCATTATAGCCCTTTTGGAACAGAGTATGGTTTGCAGAAGAATAAATAAGACGGTATAGAATGTTCAATTTCAGGGTCCTGGAATGTATTTTAGAATGTGCATCTCAATGACAAACCCTCTCCAGCTCTGAATTACCAACCTGATGAACACTGCATTTGCTATTCAACGGTTTCCTGCCACCAAAGGGCAACCTAATTATGGGCCGTCTGGACAATAACAGACCACAAACAATCACATAATTCAGCAGCTTCTTCCGATTCACTGAAATTATTACTGTAAAGAGATTGACCATAGGTGAAGACTCTCTTTCTGCATCTTTATAATCATCACACTGAGCGGCTGTTGCATCTTTACCTTGACCCCACACGCAGTAATGTACATCTGCTCAGTCAAGCAACGTCTTCTTGGCGTGCCCTTCAGAAGTACAGCTGGTCATACCAGTTTAATTATGACGCTAAAATAAAACGTTTGTATAAATATTTTAGATGTCAGGTATTAGGAGTAGCCACTTATAATTCGATGAACTGACACTGGTTACAGTCTACTAAGAAGTATTAAAAACTAAAACCTAACTGAATGAATTCTAGCTTCATGACGTGCGGTAGGATGAAAAACAGCGAAGAGGATACGCTTCAGGTTGCAGGTGTGTCAGCCCCATTCTTAGTAAACGAATTACTTACTTATTCGAATAACATTGTGAATTAGTTACTAATTAGAAATTACTTAGTTATTAGAAATGAGTCATTATGACTCATGAGTGTAATGCTGCTTTCAAGCTAGCGAGATATAGGCAGTTATCTCGCTAGCTTGAAAGCAGCATTACACTTCAGTACAACCCCACTAGCAGCCAACCTTAACGGTAGTTATAACTAGTAACTGTAACCCTATCTTCTGCCACATATCCACGGAAGTTCCTAACAAGGCCAAAAACCCAACAGAGGTTGTGGGTCTCGAGTTTGCTACAAGTATTAGTAGCAAAGAGGAAGTAGCTAGCAATATTTGCTGTTGCGCGCGTCCGTAGCTAGCTAATTAGTTGGCTTCAAAATAATCAATCAATAATCAATCCATAGGTAATGAAAACAAGACGCGAGATGATAGTTGATGTGATACAACTATCCCAGCAGTACCACTGTGGCAAAGATGACAAAAAATGAATACAAAATTCAATGAAAGTAATCTGTCTAGCTAGTTAACTTCATAAATGTGACTCTGAAACGGTTAGCGTGCTAGCAATAGTGGTGAAACAACAAACGCTACATTTAAAAGCGATGTTTAGATGAAAGACCGATGAAAGAACGATGAAAGAACGATGAAAGAACGATGTACAACATACCCTATGTCGATTAATGGGATTTTCGGCGATGGACGCCTACGATGGTGTGCAGTCTACAGAGTAAACGTGTTTCAGGGTATTCAGTAAACAGCTATTCCTCAGACACACACAACGGGGAAAAGCTACAACTCACGACAATGAACACATGCAGAATGTAAAGCTTACAACCAGCGTGGTTTGATTGGCTTAGTATGTTCCAATCCCGCCCCTCTCAAATGTCGTTGCAACATTCCAATGACGATTGACAAGAAGCATAATTCACTTATTCTGAACAAAATGTTCGATACTTTATTTCGAAATGCCACTAAATATTGCAATGTCTTACCAATGCTAGCGATAATGATACTGGAATAGGTAAAACATCAAATCTGGGGTATTGAGCACTGTGGCGTTGGGACCGGAACAACCATTTTTGGCAAACCACAAGGGCGTGGGAGGTGGGCACCGACGTCATTGGAATGTTGGGTACTACCCTGAGGAAAAGGGTGCCACACGGATTACACGTTTTTCTTTTATTGTGTAGTGACAATTTATTTTAAAATCTGTCAAACTGCTTCATAAAACAAACCTGTGTCCTTGTGGATAATTAGTGTACAGCAATGATGAAGAGACAACCAGTTCCCTTGGATCCACAATGATTTAATAAACTGAACATTACATTATCAATCAATGTATAAAAATGGTGAATTCTCAGCAGCAGCTATGTATTTGAAAATTGATCAAATACACATGAAAATATTGTTGAACCCCCCCTCACCCCCCACCCAAAATAGTGTTGCTTAATCAGTCATAGACTAGGCAGGGGGTCAGGAAGACGTCACAATCACAGGGCAGCAGAGAAACGACTGTCTTTGGTGCTTTCTGGTGAAATGCATGGCTGAATAAGAGGCAATGGATGCACCTGAGGACCACCACATACCTTCTGAGAAACTTGACAACTCGTTTGTGTAGAAGCAAACTTTGTCTATTGTCGCAAGTGTCGATAGAGAGCAGTTTCAACACATTTTAGAAAGAGTTGAAGAGTAGCAACACGAGGTTTGGATGTCAGTGTAAAAAAAGACACTATGACATGTACGGTGAGCATAGGTTTCAGTTAAAGTCTGCATGCAAAAATCCCCCTTGATTGACAATGTATTCACCTTTCCAGGCTACTGACCTAAGCTCTACACTCCATTAATATATTGCGGCAATTTCTTGGTTGATAGATAAGAACAAGATATGTATATATTTACACAGTATTTACACAGAGTTCAGACATATGCAGGCATTGAAGGAGAAGATGGTCACCTGCACCACAGGTTTTTGTTATTTAGTCAAACAGCCAGGGCTGGGTTGGAGGCTGGGCTGCATGCACCTCATCACTTTCATCACTGGCACTGCTTTAAAAACAAAAACAAATTACATGTAATTCATAGCCTCATTGACATGTGCATACTTCAATCTTTGCTTCAAATGTACTCAATATATTTAAACTGAGGTACAACATTTAAACCAACATTTACATTTCTTACACAATTTCAGATGGGCTGATGAGTAACAAACCAACACAATGTTGATGCACATAGGTATTTTTACTATACTGGTATAGTATAACCGCATCAGCATAATGCATGCCCTCTGAATACCATAATGACTTATGGGTCCCAGTCCTCTAGTATGCCTTTGTGACCAGTTGTGGACAACAGATTAAGAAAACAGCACGAGGATAACTTTTACTAATACGCAGTGATGATTCACCCATGCACGCCACACATACCAGAAGAAAAATAAGAAAGTGAAATGCTGTTAAGTGTCACTACAAGGTCTTCACTGACATCCTAGCTGAACAGCAATGAAGTAAAGCTGATACATCTCTTGAGACAATATAATTGAACACAACATTGTTAACCCCTGCCCCACCTGTATAAAATATTTGTTCAATAACCATGCATTTGCATGTAAAAATCTATAACTATGGTATTAAATTGAATAATAATTGAATTGAATAATTGAATAATAATTGAATAATAAGCATAAGACAAGACTTACTTTATTCACACCTAAAAAAAAAGGGTGGGGAAAACATTGTAAGACAAAAAAAAAGACCTGTGATAAAGAACAGATTCTACACAGCTCCTTTCCAATGCTAAATCCTATTTCATCATTTAAGCGGATGGTCTGCCCTGCCACCTGCTATATGTTGTACTTGTACATCTTACATATAACATTCCAATACATGAGACACCAAACACACAACACACACACATTTGTTGAGAAAGGAGCATTATGTGCATCTGATGATATGCATAAAAAAAATTCCACATGGTTCTGAGTAAATGTGTAAAATGTATAACATGTTTTAACTGAGGTTAACCCTGTTTGTATACATTATGAATATTTAAATTATTTAGTGTAAAAATAAATGCTTTTTGTTTGCAGAGAATGTATTGTAGGTGTAGGTTTATAAAAGCCACTGCCTTTCTGACACTTAAGAATCTCCCACCAAACCAGCCTCCCACCCAACCCTCCTACTGGCGTACTTTTCCAGGAATGTAGTTCCGGTCAATGGACTCATCCTGCAGGAACATGTGGAGACAGCGTTCATTCTGAGCCAGGGGATGGCCTGCGATTCTGGTGAGAAAATTATGACATGCAGGGATAGCATGTATCATTAGCAAGCATGTGTCATCCGAGTATGATGTATGGAGATTACCATCAACCCAATACTGTTGAAGGAAGACTTGATGTGAAGTGCTTTTAGATGGTGAGAAGTTAGGGAAAGAAACCCTAAGACCTTTCCCAGCTCCTCACTTAGTTTATGCTCATTTTCTAACCACAGAACACACAGTAACTGTACAAACCTGTTGATAAACTGCTCCAGGCCTATTCTCCGCTCCTCAATGAAACCCTCTTCAAAGATACCCTCATCTCCTCGGAAGGGCAACTGTCTCTTCAGAGCTTTCCCAGGCAGAGGGGGTACCACAATCTATAGATAGCACAAAACTCGAGGCTCTGTAACAATACGCCTTCATTGCATGTAATAATTGAGACCATATAACACTGCTAGACTTTTTTATCATCATGATTTTGCATGATCACCTTCACCTACCTTACTATCTCGTTCCAGCTCATTTTTCAGCCACTCAAAATCGCTGTATCTTCTCCGTACACATGAATCCTTCAATTTAAAGATCGGTAGGTTTGTCTGTGGGGTAAAACAAATACGAGTTAGCAAAAACTCAAAATAATGATGATGCAGTCTGGTAACATGGGCGTACGACACAACTTAGCTATGTGATTCATGTGGGTGACCACATCATCTCTAGTAGTTGTGATAAATATTTTTGTATTTTCAAACAAATACAAATACAAATAAGACACACGCTGAAAAAGGGATGAATTCGAATACATCATATTGTAAGACATACACCCGACCATCTACAATTGTAGTGGGTTGCCTGCTATCTCACATTAGCAGATCTATACATTTCGGTGCCTACCAGAGCATCTTTATGACAATAACATAGCAGACGGTACAATTTATTCAGTAGACAAAAGTGAGAAAAGCTAAGCGGAAACGAGTGAGTACTGTCTAGACTTGAACTAAAAACCCCTCCCAACCACGGACCTCCCAACCCCTGTTCCAGTTGCGAGGCCTTGTCACACTCGCAGTGCTATTCCATCACCAACGCTAACACTCACCCGCATTCGCACTTGGTATGTTGTGAATCGGTTCCGGCCGACCCCGACAGTTTGTGGGTCATAAACATCAATTTCGAGAAAATTGCTCGGGGGACCATAAGCATCTGTAAGATCCTGAGGTTTGGAGTTTAATCGGCGAGTATCTGCTACCGTAGGGTCGGACATTTTCGGTTTCAGTTGATGCAAATCTCTAAACGATTGCACTCAGGAAGCGTCCTCCTTCTTCAGCCAATCGAAGCAGAGTATACGAAGATCCCACCCACTCGAAGAAACAGAGTGTACTTCTTTCATTGTGGCAAAAACAAGTGTGTAGTGTCCAGTTAGGTTAGCCTACTTGAAACAATAAAAAATAAGAATAAAGTTTTGTGTGTAGTTATTATTACTTGATCTTATTAATACTTAAAATGAAGAAATGATTTAATATAGTGTTAGTATCACAGTACATTATCTTTTAGATTTAGGGTTAAATTGACATGTCACCCAAACAAATAATCAGTGGAAAATGTCCTATGGTGGGTGATGAAAAAGTTATATATTTTATACAAATATCTACAATGGGAATATACATGATGATAAAGAAAGCCATTCAGAATTCATAACGGAATTAAAGGTGTCATTAATCTAGTTTATTAGACGAGACACATCTACCACAGAATGTTCAGTCTGTCGTTTGTGACATCCACTTTCCTTTTCTCAGACAGGCAAAAAGACTCATTAATTGCATTTCAAGTCAAATAGACTTTCACCAGCAAGGGAACTGAAATGTGTAGCTTTCTACTCTTAGTACACTATTACATAATTATAATTCAGATTATCACCTAAGCACTGTAAATCATGCCTGAGTCCATAAATTGTTTGTTTGAGCTGTACTGTATTAAAACCTCCTTGTGTTGCACTTATCACATCATGTCTGACTTCAATTCCCAGCATTCCTCCATACGCAAGCGCAGAGTGTGTCGTCTGGCAGTGGTAAACAGACGTCAGAAGGGAGTCTTCGCCTCGAGTCAAAACAAAGCAAAACAAAACAAAAAGATCTACTGTTAATTCATATTTGGACATTTACATGATCTATAACTCAGATAAAACATATTATTTAATCTCTCGGATGTTGGAAAGAGGGGATTGTAACCGTTTTTACGACTTTTTAAAGGATTTTAAACTCCGAAATAACTGGAGTTAGCCAGCTCGGCTATCACGCTATTTCAAAACTACGTCGGGGAGTTCCTGAGGTGTTCGCGAGTGGATTTAAAGATTTCGTGGACTACGCCTTTTGCTTCATATATACTTTTTACGGAACAAGGATAACTGGTACAAATCAGCTACATTTGGAAAGTGCGAGCATCGTGTGCTGCCGCTGCGGCGTGTCGAGAAACATGGCAGATGGTGACACGCGCTTGCCCACAATGTGGAGGAGCGTACAAACCTGAATCAGTAAAACAGACTTTCTCATCTATTATTTCTCTTCTGCTTTTATAATAGACCTGCATGATCAAACCGTTACAGAAGTGTTAACTCTTGGCATATTTGTTGACTAAATAGTGAAGTCAAACAGGGGTCTAAAAGCCTGTTGTTAGGCTACTGTTTCGACACATTTGAGCAGTTCCTAAACCATTGCGTCGATAATCATTTAATAATTGTACATGTGAAATCTTAATTCTTTATTCTATTGCTCAGGTTTTTTAACGTAGATGTTTTAATTCGAATGAATTAGGTAACGTTAGTGTTTACTCGATTATTTTAGGAAGCGGGAGGTCTTCGTGCGCAGAAGCGAGACTGCACGTTGTTTACAAGTGTAGACTGAAGCCATGTAAATCGCTCTTTTGTAAAAGTGACCCACTGTAGTAATCCAAATTTGTTTGGTTTTTATCTAAACTTTGTTGAGATGTCTAGATGGTTTGAGAGAACTTTTGAACAACGGTCTGAAACGTTTATTCAGCCATTTATTTGATAATCATTGCTGAATAACCACCATTTATATCGAGCATTTAGTTGCTTTTTATGATCCCAATTACCAGATATTTCTTTTTAATTTGAAACGTGACAAAGTTAAACAAAAACGTGCTATGTTATTTACTCATAATAGCGCTCCTCAGAAACGCTTTGCCATTATTATAGTCGTCAGTGGAGCATCAGATGGGTTAGTCATTCATAGCAATTTTCAATCCTGATGTTTAGATGTGCATGCATGTTCTGCTCCCTTTGTTCTTTTTTAAACAAAGGAACCCACATTCTGGCTCTCTATGTACTTGCTCTATGTAAATCGGAAGGTTTATGATAGTTACTATTAAGGAGATTATTTGTGTCCCCTAATCTCCAATCTCAGGATTAACTGAAGCTATTGGTGTATCCAGATTATTGAGTCCATCTTCTCCCCCAATAGTAGACTTCAGACTGTGTTATTTAGCAAACAAAAATCAGTATGTATTGAAAAAATCTATGTTTAGAAACAAAATTAGACCAATGTGAAGTTGCAATACAAGTCTTAATTTGTTATGAAATTGGCCCACTTGCTCAACCAGGCTTGTGCTGAAGCACGTGCCCTGGTCACCTCACTTTAGACACCTTTTGGTCTTAATTTTAATATCATTTTATTTTACTATCTACTGCATAACCAGATTTTCCAGTCGTACCTTTGTGGTACTTTATTGTTGCCACTTAAGAAATACAACTGCTCTTCAAGGAGAAAATCATTGACCTAAACGTCACAATGGAAGAATCATCAGTACCCCCGATTGACCCAGATTTTGAGCCGCAGAGCAGACCTAGGTCGTGCACATGGCCGCTCCCGAGACCCGACATCTCAGCTGTCAAATCAGAGGGGGCAGACGGTACTGAGTCGGCTGCTGGAACCCCGCCTGCTGACGAAGATAAGCAGGAGCCTCAGCAAATCACATCCGAGCCTGAGAAAGTCACAGTGTCTGAGGGAGGAGTCTTAGCTGGAGCGGGTGGGGCGACACCTAGAAAGGGATCATCACGTCGGAATGCATGGGGGAATCAGTCTTATGCTGATCTGATCAGTCAGGCAATTGAGAACTCCCCTGAAAAGCGCCTTACCTTGGCACAGATCTATGATTGGATGGTGAAAACTGTGCCTTACTTCAAAGATAAAGGAGACAGCAACAGCTCTGCAGGATGGAAGGTAAAATAACCAAATCATTCTTAAAATTCTTTACATATTTGCACCGTTGGCACACATGTTATTCAATGTTACCACCTTGCTATTTACACTAAATACATTTGTAAATTTTTCTCTCTTTCCTATCGATCCCTTCTATCGTTTTAGAATTCAATTCGGCACAATTTATCACTCCACAACAAGTTTTTGAGGGTGCATAATGAGTCCACAGGCAAAAGCTCTTGGTGGATGCTCAACCCAGAGGGGGGTAAGACTGGAAAAGCTCCCCGCCGCCGAGCCGCCTCCATGGACAACAGCAGCAAACTGCTAAAGAGTCGAATGAGGGCCAAGCAGACCAAGAAGCAGGCAGTGGCAGCAGGGCTAGGGGGGCACAGTGGGGCCTTGCAGGGGGATGGAGGCACAGGGTCTGGGGGCGCCGATAGTCCCAGCTCCTCCCAGCAGTTCCCTAAATGGGGCAGCCCATCATCCCGTGGCAGCCTTGACGACTCTGACATGTGGACCAGCTTCCGTCCGAGAACCAGCTCTAATGCCAGCACTCTGAGTGGCCGTTTGTCCCCAATCGCCCCCGGACAAGAGGATGAAGATGACCTGCCAGAGGAGGGGCTTCTAGGAAGCTACACCACAGGCAGTCTGCCCCCAACCCTCACAGAAACCCTCATGGAGGAGCTGGACTTGATAGATGGACTTACACTGATGACCGCACAGCAAGGAGGTGCTAGTCCCAGCACAGCCCCACCAGCCCCCCCCACCCCACTTCCCTCTGCTGCTACTCTGCTGCCTCGGGGCTCCAGTTTCCCCTCCTTCCGCCAGATGCAGCCAGCCAACCTCCCCCAGGCCCCCACCCAGCCTGGGGTGCAATCCTCCATCTCACAGTGTGGGAGCAATAACTCTAAACCCTCAAATTTTGGTAACTCTCTTTTCAATCCAATACCCAGTCCTGGCTCCCGTGGGACTGGTCACTATGGCCCTCATGTACCCTCCAGCCTTGAGGCGCTGCTCACCTCTGATTCTCCACCTCCTAGTGATGTCATGATGACTCAGGTAGACCCGCTGATGCCTAGTCCTGGTGGGGTGGGACTGATGGGTTTGGGGGGAGGCATGGTAGGAGGTCGGCCCAAGCAGAACCAGTTGTTGTTGAGTAAGGGACTTGAGACAAACACAGTGGCATCCATGGGTCTGCAGTCTCAGCTGCAGTCCCAGCACCATCACCAGCAGCATCACCATCACTCTCAGCTGGGCCTGGGCATGATCCTGTCTGGCATGACCCATGAATCTTCACAGCTCTCTGCCCTCAAAGCCCAGCACACACAGGTGCCAGGAGTGGGGCCTCACCACGGAGGGGGCATCTCAGCCAACTCTGGGGGTCTGCAGGGATTAAGTCAGTTTGGGACTCCTTGCTTCCTGTCCAGCCAGGATCGCCTGCCCACAGACTTGGACATTGATATGTTCACAGAAAACCTGGATTGTGATGTGGACTACATCATCAACAGCGACCTCATGGATGGAGAAAGCATCGACTTCAACTTTGACCCCATAGTGCCAGGCGGACAGGGCTACAATGGCCCGGCAACCACACAGAGCTCTGCCCATAACTGGGTGCCTAGCTAACTCCCCAGTCAACCATGTTGTGTTAGCCAGGTAAATTGATTCATTTGTATTAAACACTCTACATAGTTCCCTTGCCGTTTACGAACACCTTTACATTTGTTATAGACCCAATAATCTGTCACAATAATATGCTTTTTTGGGGGAAATAATGTGCATTTTCTCATTTGTGTGTATTAGTCAATGAGAATACCTTAAAATAAGAGTTTCTGACCATTTCCATTGCAGGAGAGGATTCCAAACTCGTCTTCATCCACAGCAAAAAACACGCCCCAGTACATTTTTCCTCCTCTCATCCCGATTGGCTGATGATCCAAAGCTATTTTTAAATTTAAGTTGTACTTTTGAGTCTCCTTTGGATTTAAAGACAAAACCAGACCTCATCCATGTCATGTGCCAATACGTGTGGAGGGCCAGGGAGGGAACACTCTATGCACCCAAACTTGATCTCAGTAACACTTTAGCAATTTTTTTTGCTATTCTCACTTTTTGACTGAATTATAATTTTTCGTCAGAATAAATGTCAGTGACATGTCAATGACAGATAAATGTGTTGGAGTGAAAAAGCACAACTAACAACTCCAATATATCTGGATTTAATATTACAACTATTATAACACCAAAATAGCTTTAGAATTGATATATGGTACCCCTCTCATCCCAAGGATGTCTGGAAGATGGAGCTATCTGGAGAAAAGGCCAGTTTTCTGTTTAACAGTAGTTGGTAAAACATTTTAGATTTGAACATAACAGACTTTTTAAAAAGACTGCTGTGTGAGTGTTTATGTAGGAAACTTTTGTACTTACACTCCACTGTGCAGTTCCCAGAGACTGTACAATGCAGCTGGACTACTCCCCTTAAGCATCCCACCGTGACATGGACATAGGCAGATGGTGTTTCTAAAGTTCATCAACGGCTTGATTTAAGAATGCATGGTGATTCAAATTTTGTTTACGCAAGTTGATCCATCTGTGTGTATGGTTAGTTTGTTGGTACGAAATGCATGTTTTTTCTTCTCATTTAAGATATGCATACTGCGAGTTATTACTTAGTTAGAGGAGAATTTAGGGATTCAACAGTATGGGGTGATTGTATGATATGCATTTACAGTTTGGCATTCAGTACTTATGCTCAGTGTGTGCTCGTGAGCAGAGTAGAGGTCACTTTGATTGAATGTTTATCTCCCGATGTGCATTTACACTAACATAATGAAGAAATGTGATTTTGGAATATTTCCAGAAGGGCATTCAAATGGAATTTTATTTGCCAACAAATCATTTTTGGCAAGGTGTTATGAGAAAGTAAGCAGGATACCTCTGCTGCCAGATGGGCCATCTGATGTCTTTGCAGAGCTTTTGTATGTCTCTGAAAGCACACAGGTTGGAAATGATATTCCTACAGATGCAGCTCCCGCACTCAGATCCGTGAGAGGAGAGGGAGTCCAATTAAGGTTAAATCATTTCATCAGAATCGACTGTATACATGGCTGTGTCAACACACATAACATGCTATGCAAAATCAATCAGGAGAACTAGACAAAATCTTGAAGGACATTGTAAAGATCACTTCTTGAAGGGTTTTGCTTTTTAATGTGGATTTTTGGTATGTTGTATCCCCATAATATAGGGATATAGGGGCTTCATGTGAGAAGATTGTCTCATAGATTACACTTTGTTATACAGTACTAACAGTCGTTTTATGAAATTAATACAATGTGTGAGACATTAAGAAATGAATATATTTGACTATAGTTTTAATATACAATTTAGATGGAGGTTATAAGTGAAATGTTAACAGATTATATTACTAATCAGAAACCTTTTTTTTTTCTTTTTTTTGTTACATTGGAGAGAACAATTTCAGATAATCTTCATTTTCTATATATTCTTTTATTTTTGTAAAAGACAAGATGCATGTAGATTTTATACATAACCAAAGGAACACTAAGAATTGCATGGCAGATGGGGAGTGCTTGGGACAAAATGATTTCAGTGTAGATAAGCTTAAGAGCCTGTCTTAAGACATTGGAGATGAAACAAATGCAGGTGAGGCTAAGTACATGTATACTTGACCAGCATAACAAAAAAATTGAATCCAAATTGATTTGCCATTTGGTTCTTTTGACTTGACTGTTGTAAAATGGTCAAGTCAAACCCAAGTGAAACACCCAAGTGAAAATAACCTGTGCTTGGAACTTACACAACAGAGAACATTTATCCCTCTGTCCGCCAAGCAGTAAAGACGAATTCTCATCTCAGACAAGATGTGAAATTGATTACTTCTCAGGGTCATTAAAAAGAATATCAATGGAAAGATAAATAGCAACCTCCTTATTGGAGTAATCAGATAATCATGAGAAAATCAATATTTATTTTAGTTTATTTCTCTGGTGAAACACAAGACTGGAAACCAACAACCCCTACTTTTCTGTTGATTTGCTGATGATGTGACATAGACTTAGCTTGGATTGGAGTCACATGAGTGAGTTATAATTAACAGGTATTCAAATTTTGTTTCACACAACAGTAAAAAAGAGCTCAGTAGTCATGTATATCATAACAGTAGTATTGTCTAAGGTTGTTAAACTGCCAATATTGAACACTATAGCATGTAACTTGGTAGCAAGATGCAGATGTCATTTTCATGTCGTTTTTTGATCATAATGTGTTTGTGTTAGGCTGAAGTTTATATTTAATTATTTGTTTATTACAGTTTTTTTTATCTATCATTGAAAGTGTTGTTTGTGTTTACCAGACTTTAATTTAGAAATGCATCCCCACAGTCTGACATCTTAACTCATATATTTACTTTAAATGGAAAACATGAGTTGAATTTTTATAAAGCACTCTGTTCTCAAAAAATGGTGCTTAATGTCATAACCAACATACCTTAAGAGGGCCATAATGCAACTGATGTATGAACAGCTTTCAGGGCCTTGAATAATTTGTATACAGCAGATATCTTGAATGGTTACAATGGTAGTTGTGTATGATAAACACTTTTCTCTTTTTCTTGTATGTTATTATCCCCAAACATTGTCACTTAAAGAATAGGTTTGTATTACCAATTGTGGAATACCAAGTCGTTTTCAGGTATTCTTTTAAGGTATGAAATCTTTTTTCTTCATTCTCCCCACTTTTGTAAACCAGATCCACGTTTCTGTGCTTTTACAGAGAATTTTATTTTCTATTTTGCTACAGCTCTTTTGTAGATGTTCTTTCTTATTCTCTTTCGTTCTCTGACTCTTTGATAATCAGTTGGATTGAAGTGGCTGTGTGACTTGTCTGATTAAATCAGAGTGGTGCGTGATTTGAAGAGTACAGGTTATGGAGGACCCCCCCCCCCCCTTCCACCACCCAGAAACAGTATTTGTAGGGCCATGCCTTGAACTCTCTAGAGGAATCACCACACCCCACTAAAATGGTATGGAATTTTTAACATTGTTTCCCCCAATCTATGTAATCATAACTGTCTTTATATTTCTTTCTTCTATTTCTGTACTACTCAATTTCTTATAATTAAAAGTAGCAGTTAGTTATGTTTCTTATTTTGAAATAAAAATGGCCCCACTTAATACAGTATTTTAGTATGTGGACAGTTTTTTTATTATTGTTTTGGGAGGTGGGGGGGGGGGATTGATGAGTTGTGCATAGCCAATATGTGTTGATTAATTTTTGATAGTTTCTCTTATTAAATGTATTCCCTAATCTTACTTTACATATTGTAAAGTCAGCCAGAGATGACAGTGAACGCAGCTCAGGACAGTCAAAATAAACCTAATCTGTTAAACTAACTTTGTCCAGTCATTATTTTATGACTTTCTGGTGTTTCTTAGTTGTATAAGCTTTCAGAACACAATAGGGCTGAACTATTTACATAACCCTGATTGGAATTTTCCTCTGGAGAGCAATAAAGTTATCTATCTAGATTGGCCAATGGCTTAGTAATGCATAGCTCTAGAGATCAAAAAGCGAAAATTGAAAGTTGTCCTGATAAGTTTGTATCTTAACTGTTACCTTCATGGTTAGAAATGTAGCTGGTTACTAGGGGTGGGAATGTTTTGGTACCTCACGATTCTAATCAATTCTTGGGGTCACGATTCAATTAAAAATCGATTCACGATTTTTTATCAAATTTCGATTCAATATATGCTTACATTATTTTTTGTACTTTTTTATAGAAAAAACCCAAACTTTTTTTTACATTTGTGAATCGATGTGAATTGCTAGAAGAGTGCTTTTCTTTGAAAAATAAGGACATTTTTAAGTGACCCCAAACTTTTGAATCACTTTTTTAAATTTGTGAATCGATGTGAATCGCAATTCATATGTAAATCGTTTTTTTCCCCAACCCTACTGGGTACCTAAATGTTTGGTAAACAATACATATGCAATGTTTCAGTAGACGAGTAACTTTTTAGCTGGTTATTGTCTTTCAAATACATAGTCTTCAGTTCACAACTTAACAGGACAATGTTCATGTAATCCTTTTGTTTCAGTGAATGTTGTCCCTACTCTGAATCATGCTGTGACGTTACAGTAGCAGGCTAGATTGATAACACCGGCTGTCAAGTGAACTGCTAAATTAGCTAATGAAGCTTGCTAGCTGGTTTACTTTGCTGGCCGAGTAGTTTCACACTTTGGTTAGTACGATCCGGTACGGTCACAACAGTACGATTAGAACTGAATTGGAACGCCTGGTTACTGATTGACAAAACACTGACTTCCGTTTTTCCACGTTTGTTACAAATGTACAAGCATAAGTCTTCAAACGAACCACTTTTAACCCTTAAGCTGTTCAGAGTGAAGGCTACCTTCCTTTAAGTGTCAATAAATGGTTGGATGGTGTTATCCTGCATCTGTGAAAGCCTGCAAAAACGACGTGGTGCCGTTTTAGTGAACATTGAATGACCCTGCCAATTAGCAGAGAAAGTCGTGCAAGGCTTTGCGGGCTATTATTTATTTTCGGAAACACAATATTAACTGTTTGCCACTGGAGGGCACACTTGTTGAATTAACCATGACCTAGTATATCAAAATGAATATCTAACTAGGCTCAAATGACCATGCGTGGTGGAGTTTTATGTTATGTGGTTGGATCATGGTTCAGTAAACTCAGGCGTAACAAACAGAATTGTGGAATACATTTTTGCCTCATAGATTGTATGCAAATAATGCAATGTATCTGTTTTGATTCTTTTTGTGCAACCATTTTAAATTACGTAATTTAACAGTCAAACTAATTCTTAATAATACTGAAGTTGCAATAATGCCATGATTCCTCCTTTAACCCTTGTGTTATCTTCGGGTCGTTCTGACCCATCAGTCATTGTGACCCACCGTCGTATTGCGACAACTTTACCGCATACAAAAACAAAGTGAAGCATTTTCTTATAACCGTTGGGCTGTCTCAGACCCCCCACATTGCGAAGGTTAAAAGAAAATTATTTTTATTTGTTTTTGTATTGGGTAAAATTGGGTAAACACAACGATGGTTCGTTATGAACCTTTGGGTCATGTGACCCGAAGGCAGCACGAGGGTTAATTATGAGATCATAAATATTTGGCTTGATCTAAGGAAAAAGTCTAGACAGCTTGTCAATTTCCTACTTTATGAAGACATACAATATACATATATTGTGCTATTAAACTATCCATTGTTCAAACGTCTTATATAGTTCAACAGCATTATGTCAAATGTACATGTCTTAGTAACGATATGTGTGTGGGGCTTTGAATCAGGGGACTTGGCTGAGCAACAACATGGAATTACTAGATGATTGCAAACCTGCTCAAATCACCCCACCATCTGTTAGTTCTCATCTTGCATAGGCTAGCTAGTCCACCACTGGTATCAATGAATCAGTCCATTGATTAGTTAAGATTATGGGTAAAATTACTACCATTGGTTTCCTTGAAAACGTGTCTTTGCTATACTCAAACAAGAAATGTTTATTATTTACAGGTAACAAACTGTAGTTTTTGTAGCCAATCAAATGTACTAAACTCCTTTGTATTGACCATCTTTGTGTCGCCATTGTAAATAAACCATAATAAAAATGACAACAACAAAGATAGATAGAACATCTTTATAGAAAAAATAAGTTTTCACATTTTCAAAAACATTTTTTTTGCTGTTTTCACAATTTTACATTTTTTTGTCTTTATTTTACTGTCCATTCATTTACGTGGTAAATATTGAACAACTGTAACATCCATCTCTTGTGTCAGTGGCTCTCGGGAAGTTCCGTGGGCTGGTGAGCAGAACAGAAAGCTTCAGACAAGAGCTCAGATCCATCTGGAGCCAGAGCCCGTCTCACGTCTGTCCATCTGGGATTGTTCCGACCAAGTCTGGACTGTCCACAGAACAGGTCAAAAAAGTGACTATCCACGAAACCCAGAGTACATAGTCACCCACTCAAGCATTACTCTGGTTTGACCTAAAGGCACCTGCGCAAAATCACCTTTGCAGTTGTTGATATGCACTTTCTCTCCTCTACCCATCCTGTAATTTCAATCTCTCTCGACTCTCCAATTTACAGGATGCAGAGCAACAAGCAGGATTTAGCAGCGAACCAAAAAACAACATAGCAAAGGGACTGAACAATCATAGTACTATAGGCAAAGTTAACAAAAACATTTTAAAAAAGTAAAGACAAAAACAACAAAGACAAAAACAATCTAGGTTGCAGTACCAACGTTGTTCTGATCTGCAAATTGTACCATGAATATATACTTGGTTGTCACCTTCCATAAATCAGATCATATAAACTCACCAAGTAAATAAATTGACATAGACCTGCTTTCAGCATGCATCAGATCTTAAATGTACCACCAATCACATTAGACCCTCTAAATATCCACCATCTACCATTGTATCATACACATGAATGGGATTTTACACTTAACAGATGTTTGGGAAAAGTGCAGATCTTGTAGTTTTTGTGTGTGTGTGGCATTATACCACTCAACCATCAATTTATATCCCATAATGTATCACTGCTGTATTATAGATTGTTGAGATTAGTGGTCTTGAAATGGAAATTCTTTCCTTTGATCTACACTAAAGCACATTCATGTACAAACAGATTATTGAAAATTGGCTGAGCTTATTCCTCACTTTTAACTGTGCCAGTTAATGTTATACTTAAGTTTCAATCAGTTTTTGGGAATAGTCCTGACAATGAAAGACTTGTAACACACATCTAAGATGAGACTTCCGTTCACCCATGACTAGTCTGGGTTTGTTCTCTGAAAACATGTCCATCTCCTGGCAAAGTCAAGTTGTATGATACATTATATTCAATAGAACTACACATATTGTCTACACATCTGGGAGAGACTATAAGAGACTAAGTTTACTAAATGGAGGCCAGTTCATCTCTAGCCATTTGTGTCTAACACCAAACAGTGGACAAGAAAGGCTTTGACCAATGTTTTGTAGGTCTGCATCTCTACCACTGAGCTTACCTTGCGCTACTGTATAAATATATAAAGTTAAAAAGTGCTTATTAAAAAGGAGCTATAGTTGTGTGATATCTAACAGCAGTGTTTGTTCTTGAACTTTCAGCACTGACGTGAAACAGTCTGAACACACCTACCTACCTACCTTCAACCAACACTGACTTGGACGAAACATCTTATGGCCATCTCTCCCAAAACATTCATTCAACCCAATAAAAGGATGAACAGTTTGTTTTAAACAACAAAAACAAGAGAAAGAAGAAAAGAATGATGGACCAACCAAAGGGGAGTATTGTGTTGGCTGTAGGTAACTAACTTCTTGCTACATTTCAGAGATGCTGCTTTCATCACAGTCAACAAAGTTTGGAGACAAACAATACATTAATAAAAGTGAAAATAATATCTATAATGATAGTAATACTATTGCACATTAAATATTGAGCCGAGATGTTGGATTTGGAGGACAATATAGAATGAAAGCGTACCAGTCATCCGAGGAGAGAGAGGAGCAGGGTAGGATGGTTTGGAGTGTGTTGACTTTGGCAAGGAGCTTTCACTGCAGTGTGAGAAACTCACCACACAAATACATCTTATGGATACATTCTCTCTCTTTTGTTTTTGTTTCTTTTTACAGAGAATAAGCCACAAATAATGGCACATTTGCTAGAGGAGTATTGCATGCTCCTCTTCCCCTCCTTTAGCCTCCTAGCTTGGTCTTCCTGTACCACTGGCCACGGTGGCCTTGTGTGAGCCCAGCTGCTAGGCTATCATGTACTGTGTGATGGCTCTGAGGGCATAGAGCAGCTCCGCCTGCAGCCTGGCCTCCATGATCAGCAGGTTCACATGGATCTGGAGGGAGAAGGGCAGAATGTTAGAGACAGTGGAAATGAATGGAGGATTGGGGTGAAACTAGAAAACACAACGGCCAATGTGTCTCTGATATGAAAGGAAACAATACATGTAGGCTTTACACAATCGTTTTGACAGAGCCACAGTGTGTGTGTGGTGGGGGTATGGAGGCTGTTCAGGTGTTGTCATGTCATCCGTACCCTTTCTGAAGGTTTGAGCATGGCCCAGGGCAGGGGGCACAGAGGGGACTTGGTGGCATCAGGGAAGCAGGCCACAGCTTTGATGTAGAGCTTCAGCTCCCTGGCCAGCAGGTGATTCACTTCCCCGTAGTCATAGTCATCATATCTGCGTGCGTTCAAATTACACGTTAAAAGTAAAGCAACAATGGAAACAAATGGATAGTCCTGACAATGAATGTCAATGCCAATCATAGTCCTGAAATCCAGTAGCGAGTGATGGTTTGATGTGCTGTTACAGTGTTACTGCAGGAGTTGGCGTCTTCTCACCTAATCCCCAGCATGCAGTGGATGTAGTTCCAGATGGCTCTTTTCAGGTCCGGGCCGTGGGAAGAGGGAAGCGTTGTGACGCTGCGGAAGCGGTCATCCAGCAGGTGACCGATGTCGGAATACAGCCGGTTGACCAATGAGAAGCCGTGATCCTCCCACGAATAGTCCTGCGTACGCCACACACACACACCATAAAAACACTGTTATTCCATCACTGGTCTACAGCGTTTCGACTTTCTTCTAGTTCACTTTAAGTCTGCAATAGAACAGTCTCGGTCAACAAAAGCCGTTTGTGATTTCAGACAATAGTTAGCGCAGGCTGGGACCTGGCTCATAGTATGAAACTCCATGCTGTGACTATCTATAGAGCCACCGACATTAGATGCAGGACGGGATCCTCACTTCAAATAAAGATGATTTACAAGTCTGTGTTGACAAGGACACCTGACACCCCCCAGTAGGATGTCCCAAAGAAGAGCCGCTCTCACCTGCACCCTGAACACTTGGAAGTGGTCCTCCTCTCGCCGGGCAAACTCCTGGTAGCCAAAGTCAGGGTCTGTGATGAAGCGTGAGGGGTCTGCAGAGCACGACAACTCCTCCTCTTCCTCCATATCTGAGGGCAGGAGCGAGGTAGAGGAGGCATGTTAGTCCAGCTTCACACATGACACCATTTTATATGTTTGTGAGTGTGTGTGCGCGTGCCTGCTTGTTGGGGTGTCTGGGGTTGCATGAGTCGCTCCTCTCTCCTCTCCTTCTCCTCCTGGGATTTCTGGATCTTCTCTTTCAAACACAACATCTCACTGCTGGAGTCCAGGGACTGCCAAGACACACAGAGAGCAGTGAGGATTTGATATGGTGAAATAAATAAAAACACGCCCTCGTTGACACTGCAATTTTCAAGGGGATGAAAAATTGAAGAAGAATCCTTCACAATAAGGGGGGAAAACGTGAAGAAAAATCCTTCACAATAAGGGGGGAAAACGTTTGGTCAGCGACAACCACTTACCCGTCGCCGGGTGACCTGCCCCGAGGGCGGTGTGAGAGAAGCAGGCACGTTGGCGTTTCCGTTGGCGGCGTCCGAGAGACAGAAGCCCGGCGGCGTGCCGTTGGAGCCTCGGGGGAGAGGGGCGGGATCCACGTCGGAGCCGGAGCCGAACACGAAGCTGCAGAGGGCGTGGCAGTGGGCCAGGAGCACCACGGCCTGCACCAGTTCAGCCAGAGACCAGCACTGCTCCCCTGGCTTCAGCAGGGCCTGGAGGGGCAACAGCACATGGCACAGTGAGCCTCTGTTCTCCCCCACACAGTCAACTGGGGGAGAAGCATCCCCCAAATACCTGGTAGCTGGTATAGATCATCAGAAACTACATTTCATACAACAAGTGGAAGTTGTTCTGCAGCAGGGCTGAGTGCCCACGTGGCAGTGGGCTCGGGGGCATTCGGTAGGGGTGTTGGGACTCTACCTGGATGTGAGAGCAGGATGTGAGCCAGGGCTGGTGGGCCAGCACTTTGTTGATGTGGTCGAGGTGTCGCAGGCGTGGGGGGGCCGCCTCTAGACCCTGCAGCCACTGGGGGTCCCCCCCCACCCTCAGGAACTGGGCTGAGTGCAGGGACACCAGGTAGCTGCAATGATGTCGCGCTGCAGCCTAGAGGACAGGAGGTGTGGGAAAACGTGCATATTAAGTTACGTGCTTATTTTACATTGCATGCAAGTAATTATGTGTGTTAATGGAGGGTGACCGAGTTGAGTGCTTGACTGTGTGTGTGTTGTCCAGTCCTCCTACCATGATGGCGATGTAGTGGCGGTACTGCAGGGGCAGTGGTCCGTCCATGTGCAGGATGTAGTGCTGTGTTCTGAGGAAGCTCTCCAGGTACTGTGGGTGAGAGGCCATCTGCTGCCACACAGCGTCCACACTCCCCCTGTTGGCCAGAGCCTTCATGTACAGCAACGACGCCCGCTCCTTTTCAACGTTCACCTTCAACACCTGCAGACAGGACGGGGGGGGGGGACAGTTAGACGGGCATGGAACGCAGAACTCTGGGGGAGCTTTTCCTGAAGGCAAACTGAGCGAGGTTGGAGCGAGCCTACGGCGGGAGGTACCGACGGCACGGTTGTGTGCATCACAAGACTTGTTTTGGAGTTGCTTCAAATGTTTAATCTCCTCACTGGAGCCGTATGAGCTTCAGAGAAGATATACTGTCACTTCTCTAACAGCCACAGGCTGGGCTGCACTGCACTCCTCACATTACTCTCTCTCTCTCTCTCTCTGTCTATGGGATCCCAGGCTCTACAGGACAGCTAAATGCATTCACACTGTAGGTCAGAGGTGAGTTACATTTTAAATAAATGCAATGGTTGATGAAGCACAAATCTACATGATAATACAGTGACTAACTAGTATGAAACAACTAGGCCAGAGGTCCTACCAACATATGCACACATACAATTGAAGTGAGCTGACAAACAAGAGTACAAAGAACTGAGAAAAGAAGAAATGTTGGATCTACAGAACTTGGAGGCCCCTCTGAGGGAAGCTGTCCAAACGCCCACTGGCCTGAAGGAGGAGACCAAACACAGCAGCCAAGGAAGCAGACACTAGGCTTAGTGGACCGGGAAGCCAATAGCCAAAAGCAACAGACCCAGGGAGAGAGAGGGAGGGGGAAAGGTGGGGGGAGATGGAGGGTGAGAGGAAGATAGAGAGAGAGAGAGAGAGAGAGAGAGAGAGAGAGAGAGAGAGAGAGAGAGAGAGAGAGAGAGAGAGAGAGAGAGAGAGAGAGAGAGAGAGAGAGAGAGAGAGAGAGAGAGAGAGAGAGAGAGAGAGAGAGAGAGAGAGAGAGAGAGAGAGAGAGGTCTCCCTGTTCTGCTCTGAGAAGCAGTCATTTATTACAACCCTCTCTCATTGCCTCTCATTCAATGGCTTCTAGGAAAAGGTGTTGGCACCGCAAGCCTGAGTTTGGACACCACTTGTAATGTGAGAGGGGCTCTGGCTGCTCTCCTCACCTCCCTGCCAGGGGGGTCACAGAGCTGCTGGCAGGCAGACACACAGGGGCTGGTGGGGGCTGGTGCCTTCTTCTGATGGCTGTGTTAAATGGGCTTCTCATAACAACGGTACTGTACAACCTTATGTCAGAGGGTCACATGTGGTGACTGACAAGGATGGCTACTCATCTCAATCTCTTACCTAACAGGATCTGTTGTTTGTATCTAGCACCATGTTTATCTGCCACTGAGGGACAGTTCCCTTCTCCCCCAGTAGGTGGCTTAACTCTTCCTTGTCACCCACATACCTACACGTAGAGATATAGTAGACTGGGATGTAGAGTTACAGGCAAAGACCCTGACCTACATTTCTCTATCAAGGAACATGGGAATTCTACTCTCAGGGACGTTTGGCACAGGTGCCTGTCACTCAATTCATATTTACATGTGTTGGCACATTTACATCTTGTGTTTGTGGTCTCTGTGGCCTTCTCGGTCCCAAAGAACCCTTGTGGTTTTTTAACTTTTAAACAAAAGGCCAGGGGTATTTCACCAACACTGAGGAACCATTGACACACTTGAAACTACTTGGGCTTTTTGTTTCTTTAAGAAACAAACAGACCTAATGTAGGAATAACCTAAAACACAGTCTCATGTCTCATTGTCAGGTCCAACAAACCCACTGAGGGAGGTTCCAGAACACGAAGCAGGAACGACACTGCTCTGACCGTGCTTGAACCCCTCACCATTCCTCGGCAGAACGTTCACACTCCCGTCCCCACTCTCCTGTAAATAGATCACATTTCAGCAGGACTTGATAAACAGGCCTCACACCCCACCTTGGTTCTGACCCAGAAAAACAGCCTGGCAGCAGCACCACCACAGTAAAGACAAACATCAGAGACACACAGAAGAGTACAGTACCTCACCCCAGATCAGTCACCAGTTAACAGATTGTTTAAGACGTCACAGGTCAATTTATGCCACGGTAACTCCCAATACTCAGGAGGCTGTAGGACCAACTGTGGACTACGAAGAGGGTAGAAACTGGCGTGGTCTGATGACCGGGACTTTAGTGCCTCTGTGCCACTCATCTGGATTAACCTCCATCTCAGCATCCAATCTTTACCTTGTGGGGTGTTGTAATCAAGTCATTCTTAAAAAACAAAACAAAACAAAAAACATGTTTGGACATGTTCCTTTAGAAGGAGAAACAAGTAGGACTAGTCAAAGTGAAAACAGGAACCAACATTGTTCAAACCCATCAGCAATGACACCATCTGTGTGCCATGCCAAATCTGCTGACGGACAAACATGCTTTCGACAAATATCACATTAGTTAGCATGACTTCCTTTCTTGAAATAACCTCCTCTGTTAGGTTAGCTCTGCTCTCTGAAGAAAAGAACCATCTCCTCTGACCATGTCGAGGGTACAATCATTTGAGATGCAAAAGCCTTGGCAATCTAACACACCCTCCCTGCTTGTCTCCAGTGTACAGGGGCAGCCATTTGTTTATTGTAAGCTAAACACAACGCAGGCTGTCTATGCAAAAGAGAAAAGGAGAGTGGCAGGGGGTAGAAAAAGAAATAGGAGATGACACGTTGAAAGGCTTTGGTAACAGGACAAACAAACAGCAGTCCACAAATGGTGAAGTGTGAAAGACAGGAAATGAAAGGTGCACTTTGCAGAGACCAGAGACAGCAGAGCAGAACAAAGAGAACTAGAGAAATGATGCCAGTCGTTTGTGTCCAAGGGTAAATGTGTCAGAGTGAGGGAGGGGGATGAGGGGGAGAGGAGGTGGGCTGCAGGGGGGCTGGGCTGCAGACGGGAGGAGAGGAGGAGGCAAGGGATATTCAATCTGCATTCCGAGTAGGCCTGAAGGGGTCCGTTCTTGTCACGCGCTAGTGTCCTCCTCCTGATGGCCCTAACCAACACACCCGACCCTCTTCACCGGAAAAACAAGAGGCCGGACAGCCAGACCCCTTTTTTGGCTCTGCAACCTGAACCCAGGGAGGAGTTCAAAACAACCAGCTGCAGTCCAAAGGGGAAGGGGAGAGTAAACTGGATAGGACAGCATACACACAACTACAACACACTACCAAGCTGTAGATGGTGACAAACGGGTAGACACACAACCCAGCTTTGCAAATAGGTAAGTAATCTGGGGCCACATAGGCTGAGGCCTTACCGCAGGGGCCTGGGTTCGAGTACAGTCTGGACCATTTCCTGCATTTCCTGCCCCCCTCTCTCTCTCCACCCTGCATTTCCTGTAATTCTTCACTGTCTATACAAATAAAGCAGAAATGCCCTAAAATATTGTCTTTGTTTCTCTTTTCTATAGGTAGGTATGTAAAGCTTCGTGACATGTGACCAATACATATCGCTTGAGTGGCAGACTGAAAAATGTACACACACACAACCAAAGAATAAAAGCAGGACTGACAAGTCACACAAGATATCATGGTTACTCTATTTGCTTTGCTTGTCAGTTCCTTTATGGTTTGCTGGTATCTTTATGTGTAAGAGAAAAGTATTCAATCAGATGTATGGGTTTCTCTGAACTAAACTAAGGCATGTGATAGAAATGGTTCATTTGTGCATGCCTAGTGATAAGAATGCACTTGAACGTCTGCCATTTATCTATGGTACTGTTATTGACAGAAGGGGCCAAGGGGAGCAACAGTTAGAAGGAGGAGGCATCTAATTTGGGCAAGTGTGAGAAGTTCATATACTGACAAGTTTATTTGTCTATTTGACTCTGCACATTCATAGAAGACTCAACAATGAGATGGTGCATTATTAACAGTTGCCTTCTCACTGTACGTCAGACTGAGTATTACAACTGGAATTCTCGAGACAGAAGAATGTTCTGGTAAACATGAGAAGATATTGTTCGTTCTTTAACATTTTATCGTTGAGGGCATAGGCTTATACTTTAATCTCAATTCAAGAGCTATTCATGGCAGTATCTTATAATAGGCTGTTCACAAGCCCAAAGGCACATCTGACATTAATTAATAAATGGGATTTATGATTTTTAAATAACTATAGCCAGGCAATGGCATGTCATTGCTAAGTTAAAGACAAGCTGGTGATCAGGAGTTAATACATACTATATCGGTGCCAATATCACTGATCACATTCCTCCATTGTTTCACTTCTATGTTGAATTGCAGTAAACAAGTTGCGCTAAATGCAATGCCCCCTTTCGGTTGCAAAAAGAAGTACAGCACAGGGAAGAGAAAAACAACTTTGATTGGCAGTGCACCCAGCATCACTGCACACAAAGAGGACTGAATCTTGACGTAAAAAAGGAAATACAAAACAAGTCATAAACATTTCTGCTGCATGGGACATAAGCGAATTGGAGAGTTTCCTTGATGCAAACAAATTACTGCCACCACGGACTCATATTGTCTATGATCTCAGCTCATTCGTTGCATTCTTTGTTACCACCTTCAGATATGAGAGACTGAGTGTTAAATTTACTGACACTACATTAGTACACAGTTTCCTGAAATGATGTCATTACTGCAATAAGACAATGCGCAGGCTGGTAATCATTTGCCTAAAATACTGAACGTTGTAAAGGATAAGCATGCACAAAACAATATTAGCTAGGTAGTTCCAGTTATTGCAGACTGCCCACACATAAGTAGCTTGCAAATAATTTCATTTTTTGCATGAGGCTCGATATATGTTGTCAGTCGACCTCTAAATGTGTACACACAGGTTTCCTTCGTTGTTTAGTCTGATTTAAATTAGCTAGTGAACTAGCCAGCAATGCATATGAAGCTACCTAACAAGCTCTTTGTCACAGTCTAAAGTTGGAGCTCAGAACTGTTTGAAACTATCGAGCTAGCTGCTAAAACTAGGGTATGGGGGACAAATGTACATTTCAAATAACACTATAAGTCGTTGGTAGGTGGCAACATGCTTGTTCTCTCAAGCGAGCTGCCCCATTAAACTTGAATTTCAGCAACTGTCATTTAGCTAGCTAACATAACGTCCATTAACTAGCAAGAAAATGTATACACGTTAGCTAGTTAGCTTGCTGATTAGCAAGTTAGTTAACCAAGTGGCTGAGTTAGTCTCGAGCTTGCTTCCTTTCTCTAAACGTTAGAGCTAGCTGGATAGTTTTGAAAAGTCAACAAGATCAAATATTATATTTAGGTTATAGTAATTATGTACAATCACATCAAATTATTTTGAGGAAACAAATCCGCCTCAAGTTTCACACAGCAGAACAAATGAATGAATGTCAGACATAGACTAGATCACTAGCTTAGCCGATTTTCTGAAGTTATAGTGTTAAGATACCTGGAAGTACAGATAAGTCAAGAAAACGTGTTACCTGTTTTTGAACGCGCTGACATTGATGTCCGAGGGGATAATCCATTTTTTTCGTACAGATGATCATTTTTCTATTATTATCTAGTGCATGAATGCGGTTCTGTCTCTCTTCAAGTCTGCCCAACCAGCTAACAAAGCAGAGTCCCTTTCTACAAGTCAGGAGAAACGGATGAGACTGAGCGCACTGACAGATCCAGTTGCAGCGTACCCAATCAAATCCTTGAGGGGCGGAGCAAGAAACTGGGGGTTGTATGAAAAACACATTTTCTAAGATATCCATTGTATGGCTAGTTTAATGAACGTGTTCTTGATTCTGTAAACCACAAACTTGTATTTATTTATTTCATGTCGATAAGGTGGCAAATTCAAGCATCCCTTGAATTATTACAGAACTATTTCAGTCTTGAATGCTGAAAACGATGCTCCTCTTTTAGATCAGTTTAGTTCTGCACAGAGCCAGACTTGGGGTGATAACATATACAGTAAAGTATACAGTTGATATATTAATAAACGTATAATTGATTTGAGGTCATTACTTACTTTAGAAGGAAGTCCAGTGCTGCAGAAGAACCTTCATTTGAAATATAATCACAATATGAATTCTGTCAAACTTGAATCAATAAACTTTGTAGCCCCTGCGCAAAGAAGTAGCTGTGATGGTTGGCATTGTACAAAGCCTCAGGGAAGGTACAGAAAAGTATGAACAGGCAAAAACAAAAGACAGGTTAATCAATTTATTGCTTGATAATAAATCACAACATTAAATCTCCTTTTGTGGCGCTGTCAGCAGGAACCTGAGGAAAATACAACCGGCTCACTTCTGCTGCCTGTCTGTATTTTCACTAAGCTGGTCTGAGAGCTTTACACTGATGACTGGTGTACTTCTTCAAGGAGACCACAGTGTCTTTTGGGTTGTATAAATAATTAGATTACCTCTTTCAAAAGCCAAACATGTATTATACCACAACAATGATAAACATTTTGTAGCAGGGGACTAATTAATGAACAATGGCGGCAACATTTTGTTTTAAGAATAATAAGAAATTGTTGCTTCCATGTTAGAATTTCATTTTTATAAAGACTTTAAAAAGACTTGACATATTTGACATATTTATAAGGCCAAACTCTTTTTGAGATGTGGTTTAGTCAAGGCCCTGCTAATGCCCCCTCCTCTTTCTGCGGTCTACAAATAAACAAGTATCACTGCAGTCTCACCATGTGATACCCACACAAATAGCTTTTCCATTTGGACTGAGATTTAATTGACCTTCTGTCCCTTGTTATTTTCTATTTGGTCTAACTCAATTCCAACTTTTTTGAATGAAAAGGTCCTTTGTCCAACAACTGAAATCTGGGCATCATCCTATTACGTATTGCTAAATCAGAATGTTTTCGTTCTATCTGAAGACAAACATCAATTTTTTGCTTTGTCTTCAGAAACACACTCCCACTGAACTCCTCCTATTGGTAAAATAGTTGGAAAACCATGCAGGGTAAAACCTGTTGCAGGCAATATGTTTTGATAGTAGACAGTATGTTGTAGGTATGTCACTGGACTAAACCCCAAGTTAAAAATGTCCTTTGTATTACTGCATTCAAATAAATGAAGGGCAACAAATAAATAAGTATGTAGATGCAACATGAAATATTAAGAGTTACTCCTGCATGGTGTCTTTGTGTTCTGGAGGGCTGTGGCATTCACACATATGTTTACAAAAACATGAGATATGCCACTCATTGGAATTGTTTTGGTCTTTATACTCTCATCTGGCAGAACAAGTACTTCATTCAGAGTTGGGAAATGTATTGGGGTTATAATCCATGAGTTGCTGCCAGTGACTGAGTCATCTGTGCTGGGAGTCAACTACACGCCAGTGAATGGTGATGGAGATACAGTTGTACACTATACTGAAACCAGCCTTCAGTCACTGTAACTTTGGTTCCAAGGGGAGAAGGGACTAGTTGATCAGCTCTAAAACTGTTCAACACATCCAAACACAAGGGACACATACAAAGAAACACCATGATTGTAACTACAAGTAATAGATCACCCAGTGCATATTACTCATGTTGTGATCACATTACTCATGTTGTGTTATTGCAGTGGACAATATACAAATTGCATTGCAAACTATTACTTAATTGACATACAAAAATATTTACATTCTGTTTTAGCTTGAGGGGAAACTGGAAGAAGCCTTCCCGAATGCAATCCATTCGAGTAACAAACAGATATGCACAAAAATATCATATGATAACAATCACAGGCTAGTCTAAACTGGCAAACTGAAATGTTAAGAGTTGAGAGAAACCTCTTCCTACTTGAGTGGGTGAGTAAGGAAAGATAACTGTCTTAACACTTGGAGCATTCTTTTATAGGCCAAGTTGAAACATTGAATGTTAGCTTCTAATTGTGAGGTAAAAGTAGTGTTGCATAAAACCATCATGTGCTCTAAATAGGCTAACTGAATGGAACCAATATTTTGCTATAAAGAGAATTACGCTACTTTGTACAATACTTACTGAAATTTCGTCATTACCCATCACCAAAAGACAAGATATGAAATTGGCAGATACATGTCGTTTTCATACATGTCTACCACAAGACTAGTTATGAAAACAGACTGATTACAAAACAATTGTTGAGGAAACATAAATAATTTATTAGTTAAGATTCTGACTGATATTCACAGAAGTACAAAGATCAACACAATAACTACAGATGTCTTGACACTGGGTTAATCAAGCGTCAATCAGAGTTTCCTAAGATAAGAAATGTCCTTCTTTCAAGATCATGTCTGCGTGATTCAGACAGCTGCTTTACAGACTTCCTTAATTGTATACAAATTGTTTTCACATTCGGAAGTAGGCTCTTCTATGACGTCAGAAAGTGTGTCAAGAACAATTCACAGTCATTTCAAGCAACTGTCTTGAAAGACAGGAATTTTATTGTTGTAAGACAACTGATGAAAAATATAAAAAGCATGGTCATTTGAAGAACCTCTAAGGACATTTAGACTGTTATCCAACTGAAATTCCCTCTCTGGAGTTTAGGGGAAAAACACTTGGAGCCACTTCTGAGAATGTTGGTTTACAAAAGGGCATATTAAAAGAAAAGGCATACGAAACAAAAGCAACTGTGGTGAAGTCCAGACTCATTCCTCATAAAACACTGGGCCTTCTACAGAAATACGCTGAAGAAACAAATCGGCGATTCTCAAGAGGGAAGTTAGCTACGCTTTACCGATCAAGCCCTAGTTGCTGTTTACTGAATGGCAGGGAAACCACAACCACCAGTAGCCTATTTCAAATCCCTTTGCAGAGCCAGAAATGCTCTATCAGATTATTTCAGTTTAAGACTTCAACTCTGAAGAATACAGAATGAATAGTGTGTGGCATATGACATCAAGCTGCCATTATACATTTAATTGAACATAAAATATGCCAAATTAAAATGACATTTGAAGCAAACCGCCTGTTCGCCCACTATTTCCTGTGTAACGGTATTCCACCCACCGCATATGGTGTATTTTGCTATAACCTTTGCTTCTGTATGTACAGTCTTGTTTCATATTCTAACAATGTTTTGGGCCTTTTCAATATTATTTCACTAAAGCAAAACTAGACAATTACAAGTACAGCTCATCAACTCCTGACAGTTAGCAGGGATAAAACCTTGGGGTTCACACACTACATGCACCTTTAAAAGAATTATCCATCCAAACTCATTTCATACAATTTTCCAACAGGTTGACGCTTGGTAACAAACAGGTATTCATACCCACCAATCACTGAAGTCGTAAATGACATAATTCGTCACTTACGTCAAGGGACCATCTTAAAACTATTCTCCACTGAAAGTAAAAAATTAAGAAGGGAGCGCTAAACAACTCTCGTTCGAAAATTATGTATTTACTGCCTTTAAATCAAGCGTATCAACAAACATATCTGTGACTGTACGATCCATCATACCCTGCACGATCTTCTTAACCGGAAGTAAAGGACCCTTTGCGTTACCGCAAATGAACGTACATAATGTAGCTACTTAACCCCTACCTATAATACCACACTTGTATACGTTATTACTTAGGCCTACTATTACATTAGCCTGGTCCTAACCAGACTCTTGTACATTTCATTTGTACAGAGAGTCTGGCCTGGCTCCATTGACAAGTGTTGACTTCCTTGTAGGCGGGTACTCTGTTGAAGTTTAAAACTATTGGATCTGCCCAGAGCCACTCTGATCTGCCATAACCAATCGCTATCGTTCGCCTTAGCCAATTCCTTCACCACTACTGTAACAGAGCTAGCTGCCGTAGCTGGAAAATCAAAATGTTCCCGAACCCCGTGGGGAGGAGGGCCACAATCATGGCCACCAACAAAACTCAGCAAAACTTGTTCTTGCTCTGGCTTTAGTTTATGGATATTCGGCAGCGTTGCCACAACGGAACGAATGGCTTCGCTCGCATCTTTCTCCGCCGCCATTATGGAACTACAACACAAACTAGCGCATGACAGCCACTCCCTCTGTTCGCTGATTGGCCGGTAGAAAATTAACCGGACACATCTGACTTACTTACCTAATGGCCAGACCTAGTATAGAAGCTAAATCAAAATTGAGCGGAAGTACGTAAGAGGGCAGAGCCAGGCTACTATTACATAGCCAACATGTAAATTAATGTGTAGTCGTTTTTAGAATAACAAAACCATATTTAAATAGCTACGAGTGTCGAGAGTTTGTGGAAATCAGTGGCAGTGGCAGCAGCATTGGAATAATGCAATATCACTTTTATTAAAAGGGAGACATGGCTATTCTAAATCCAAAACAGAGTAGGTATGTATAGGGAAACAACGGAATTAGCAAGTATTAATAAACAGGCTGAGACTTGGGCACAGATCACTATTTATTATTTTCGGTTTTTAAAAGACTATGGCTACCCAAATCTTTTTACATTATCGAAAATATCTAGCTATTTTTGTTTATTTAGTTGTGTTAGGCTATTTGAATCAAACAATGCTTTCTTTGTTGTTGGAATTGTAATTATGTTGTTGTACTTATGCATAACTAAGGCTAGCTTAGCTTACAACCCAATCATTCAATTATATATCTTCAACTTTAAAGACGATTTAACCTATTTCTGGTAAATACGTAATATCAGGGTCCTTTTTTGTGTGCAGGGTAGGATGGGTCATGCAGTGTCAGTATCTTCTGATATGCATGTACAAATATCTGGCAAACTAAGATGGCTCAAGAAAAGAGAATTACATTTTTCTCCTTGTGGCAAGTTTTGGTACAGCAACTTAATTTAGCCTACTTCTTATCTGTCTTATCTGTCATAAAAATAAATTATACCGCAGGCATTGCTGTTGTGGGTGTAAAACTAGTCTGTTGGAATCCTATGCAAATGTTATTGATAGACCTACATCCTGCCACATATCATTGTAAATAAATTACACTAATGACCCCACACAAACACTATAATTTCATGTGAAGAAATCACAAGATATATTGCTAGAAAACCCCAATGTCTACTCAAGTTTCAGTTGAGTCTCCTTTATGTGCATATAATTGAATTTGATGTTTTCATTTTTCAGTTCCTGCCCCTCTTCCCTGCGGGACGGCGTTGGGGTTCCTCATCAGGGGCTTCTACATGTACTGCTCGGCCTCGACCTTTAGCCTGCAGCACACAGTGGAGAGGTTGCTATTCTACTTAACATTTAAAATGTACAGTTATGAGCAGCTTGTCATACTAACCATGTGATTGGCAAAGAAAGGACACATATGTGGGCACAATGTGGGCACATATGCGTGTGCCAGTAATAGTACACACACAAAAAAACACTCACTGGCTGTGTGGGCTGGGCCTGAGTAGGCATCTCTGTTGATCTGCGGTCCTCTTGAGAACGGAGGTGTCGAAGACGAGCCCTCTCCAGACTTTCAGTCTGAGTCTGCAGTGTCTCTAACAAACACACACACAAATAAACTCACACTAAAGAAAATAAACAGCAAAGATAAGCACATAGTGAACACAAACAGAAGTTTCTATGCCAGTGATTTCATCCAGGCTCAGCTGCTACCGAGAAGGGCAGGATCTGGATTGGTCACTGAGGGAGTGATGGAAACATAGGCACCATCCGTTGGATTTCCTGTCAAGGTGAAAAACACACATTAAAAGGGAAAGATGACATCTATTCACACTCTGCTAAACATAAATGTAGAAGCGTGGCTCACTGTTGATAACGCAGACAGTAAAGGTGCATCTGGAGGCAAGTAGTTGACTGCAATACTCTTGTGACAGGTGGGACTGAAACATCAGCTTCAGAGAGCCTTTGTCATCACACAGATCCACTAGCTCTGAAATACACACGAACGCAGACACACTGTCAATGTGAGGACCAAGAAGGATCAACAAAACTTCTATGTCAACAATCAGCTGTGCTTCCTCATATATTAAACACCCAGAGAGACTAAGCTTTGTTTCTGACATGGATTAAGCTAAGGCTGTAGTTAGATCAATTTCTAGTTTTAATTAAAGATGAAGACGAGGGAGAGCATAATAACCATTCATACACAGCTGATAGCTCTGCTGTGGCCACACCCAATGAGGTCCATTAATCTCTGTGGTAATGAGAGCAGTAATGATAGCTTCATTAATACAGGAATCTCCCTCTCAGTCTGTTTTAATGTGTGGTGAGCTGAGCATATCCCAGCAGGTGTAAGCAGAAACCCTTAGAGTGAAGCCTTGTGAAATATTTAACAGTAGCCTCCAACCCCCCACCCTTAAAAATAGTCCTAGCTCAATCTTCATCTACATCCTTTTATATCACACCAGAAATATTTACAGAGCCTGCTTTCCCTGTGCACACACATTGGATGCAGGAAAAAAATGCAGTTTAAGCGTCCTCTTAGCCCTTCCCTCCTGCATTGTACGAAATAGTCCTGGACGTTCCAATAATTCCCATGCCCATAACTCTTCGTGAATCTAAACTCCCACCTGACTCTGGAAGGCCAAGCTTGGATCTCATGTACTGGAGAAGGACAACCACACGGCAGTTGGTGCTCGCAAGAAATGTCTCATTGTCTGCACGGAAAGGTTTTGTTTTGGCAAGGTTTAAAGAATATTTCATTTACTCATCCCTCAAACAATGTGTATATAAGATATGTAATATAAAACATGAAAAGTATTCATATTTTTATTTACACTGTAATATCTCTGTTAAATACAAGGAAAACTCATTCTGTAGATAAGTTATTAAAGAATGACAAGATAGCAAATATTGTACAAGCCACCATAATATTATCCAATAGCGAACATTGGTCTGAACATTATTGATTTTAGACCAATAAAGTCTCAACCTTATCAACAAGACATTTAAACAAGCAAATATGTATCTCAAGACACAATATAACTTACCCCCATGTTTAATATAGAGGAACATAATAGAATTCCTTGTTTGTTTTTTTAACCAGCATGCCTGAGGTTGCTACTCTTTAAAAAAAAATCCATGTCATATTGATTTTCAAACTGTTCTATCGGTTTTGATGATTCTATAGACTTTCAAATCTTCATGATGTCATAATTTCTCTTGTGATGTACATGGCAGCTGGCCTTCTTATGCGGTTTGTTTTCATGACAACGTACATTGGGTTTGCTGTCTGTTCTGTATCCCCGCCTTCATCTTCATCTGAGCAGGATGTGGTGTTTGTTTTCATCTCACTGTGCAACTCCACTCTAAACTGTCACTGTTGATGCAGATATCTAATACTATTAAGAATTAAAAAGATGAAAGCTCATTGTATTACTGGCTCGGACTGTGACTATAAAGAGGATAATTATAATTCATATAAGAAAATACAGTTCACCAAAACTTTTATTAACCTACAACAATCACTTCAGGATAAGCTGCTTCGCTAGTCCTTTGTAACAGTACATGCTCTCCTCATTTCTCTATTTTAAAATAAAACCCATACGGCTCCCAACAACTAAGTGGAAGGCCTCATCCATCAGTCAGAATCAGGATTCAGTGAAGAAAGTAGTCCAACCACACACACCATGGAGAGCTGGCAAGGTGTTCAGAGAATACAGGGTGTCCAGTCCATAACAGTGACACAGAGCAGTAAACCAAATATATGTGCCTCATTGTACACCAAGAGCCTTGTCCAGAAAATTGGCAAAGTTCTCAGACTGTCCAGGCAAGAAGGGAGAGAGATGAGACAAATCCATGGTCCTCAGGGTCTCTGTAAGGTTGCTGGGAATTTAGAGGAGGACTGTTATAATCATGTCTAATCAGGCCTATGAAGACAGTTTGGCAATTTAATATTGGCAAATATGAGACAATATAAACAGTAAAAGCACTGACTTGCATGTACAGTAGAGGAGGTGTAAGTCCTGGTGTAGCCGTCTGGCCAGCTCTAGCTGATGGTTATCCATCAGCTTGTCATTGACAACTACCAGCAGAGGCTTGCCAAAGCCAAGGGTCTCAAGACAGCTTCCTGCCCCTAGAAATTCATAACGATGGAGTATAGATGGATTATAGTATCTACATTTAGTCATTTTAGCTGCACCATTTTATCTCAACAAATTCTTCTGATGCAGAATAATGCTAGTAGTATTATGTAGCAATATGTCAACACTGGGGATTTTCCTGAAATAACCGATGTATTCACATTACATGTCCCACATCAGGTATCAAATGTTGTTCATACCAGCATGACTGATAACCAGATCGGCTTGTGTGATGTCTTCAGCAATTGAATCCTTAAATCGAAAGGTTTCTAACGTCAGGCCTGTACAAGCTTCTGGACTTGGAAGGACGGAGCCTCGTCCAACCTGAAGAATCAAGTGCTGGTACCCACGAGCTTTCAAAGCCTAGTGAGAAATGAAGAAAGAATCTTTATGCAAGTGTCAAACTCGCCAGCTTGTCAATTGTGGGATGTTGCTCGAGTCACACCAACTACACCAATACTAGATATCGGTGACAAACTTTGGCACTCACTTGAACAGCTTCGGGAGATGTCACACTTTCAATAAGGTTATCAAAGCTCGTTGTTCCTACAGTTACAAATACTATCTTCATTATTTCAAAGTTTAACTGTCTAGAGACCATTTAAAATAATATTCTCTAGCTCCATAACATGAGTCAATGGCGTAGATTGCGTTGAAATCTGTCGTTGACTCTTCATTATGCGTTTCCGTAAAATATATTACACTGCCACCTATAGGTTGGGAGCTAAGACTACAGTTTGTAGATGTTTCAAACGTAGACTTGCAGTCTATTGTTAAAAAAAGTTCTTTTTCTTTTACCATTTCAAATGTCAGCTATCCTTCCAAAAGGAGAAACGTTCATCTCTTCTGTGACTGTTGACAACTTTAAACGTAAAAGGTAGTGTATGAGCTACCCGTGTTGTAGCAGTTGTTGACATACAACTATAAGTGGTCATTTTTAAGTATGTGCATGACAAGTTAAGTCATTGTCATAATGAGAACATGGTGACGGGGAGTTTAGAGTGAAGAAAATAGATAATAACCACAAAGACACCAAAGGGTAAGACTGAAATTATTAAGGCTCTGTTAATTCATAACTTCAGAAACAACATACTGAAATGTCACAAAAGCAAAACCAAAAGCCAGTATAAAATAAAGCGATAATTGGCTGACATTGTAATTAGAGATTTTAATAAATATGAGAAAAGCAAATGCAATAAAAATATCACAATGTTAGTCAGTTAAAATCACCCTGGGCCAGAATTTGATCAAACCACATTGCCATCTAAAAACAGTATTTGCATGATATAACTTGTTTTTTTTCCTGTAGTTAAAAACCACACTGCAGTAGTCTAACAACATGCATGTGTGATACTGTCATATCAACATATATTATGGCTGACCTGTATCAGCTAGTAAACCACAACAGTCATGTGTTTTGAATGGTTTGATAGAATTCTGGCCTCTAGCCTCCAACCTGCATAACAGCTGTTATCACTTAAAATTAGATATCAGATGTGTTCAATTTAAATGATACAAGTAAAAAGTAGACTCAGGGATATAATGATTGAGCAGCTTCGAGGGGACGCTGCACTCCCAAGCAGACTCCAGCATTCTCAACCCCTAGATGAAAATATAAATCCATTAACAGCCCGTCTACCCCATTTCCATAAGTCTGTCTTTAGGCAATGACTAGCCGCCCCTGGATGAATGCCAGTAAGTCTGCTGATGCATGTGCTCCACAGTCCAGGTATCAAAACTCTGCTCAGGACAGGCTCAGAAGACTCCAAACCCATTGGATGTCTCATTGTGAACAGATTTCAAACATGCCTTCAGGTGACACTGCCAGCTGAGTCGGTCAGTGTGGTGGAGCTGGAGTGGTCACTGGGGGTCAAAGGGTATCAAAGCAGGAACTGGTGGTAGAAATCCTGCCAAATGCATCTATGACAACGACATTGGAAAAGCAAGAATACAAACGTATATATTACAAAAATGACTGAAATATACTGTGCAAAATTCTTACAACTGCATTCAACCCTGTTTGATCCATCCATCCTTACAGACACTGGGGGAAAAACCTATTTCAACACAGTGTGTGACTGTTTATGTGTTAGTTTTATTATGTAACAGAAATCTGTTTCCTGTTTTTGGACATTGTTTTATTTTCAGGATGTAGCATTTTCCTCTTCCTTTCTCTGGGATCTCCCCTCTAGATCAGTTCTCTAGTTTATTCTACCCCTACTCTGCTCTTTAAAATACTATCTTCTTTTCTCTTCGTTAGCTCCGCATTTCCACCCCTGTGCTCAGGCAGTTTGGTTCTTCACGCCACATTCTTTCTGTGATCTTATGATAACCGGTTAAACCAACATTTTCACAAAGTACCTCCCCCCCTCCTCTAGCTCTTCTCCAATAGCAGTAATTTTGTTCTCTTTGTACCAACCCTCCTTCATGCCTCTCTCTGTAGTGCATGCACAACTCCCATGCATCCATTTCCATTCTCTATAAGAAAGCTCTTCACCTTTGAGGGCCACACCCTATTACTCATTCTTGTTAATAATGTGGGTTGTATCTTTATTCTAGGAATATCTAGCCTCCTCCCCTTACCTGAGAACGAGGTGTGGGGAGGATGGTACCCTTCCCCTCGCCTCAGTCCCTCACTGCACCACACAGGCAGTGCAGCACTGCTCCTGCTTCTCTGGCAGGGTGGCATAGTTCATCTGCCGGACAATCTCAGCGAACAGCTCATCCACCATGGTCTTGCTCTTGGCAGAAGTCTCGATGAAGGGGCAGCCCCATTCTTGGGCCAGGGCCCGGCCGTCTGACCCAGCCACCTCCCGTTCTGACTCCAGGTCCACTTTGTTCCCAACCAGGATCAGAGGCACCTTTTCAAAGCGCTTCACACGCACTATCTGGTCTCTCATTGGTCTGATGTCCTGTGGCACATGGGAGGGTTGTAAGCACATGTGTACTGTGTTAATTTTGCTGAGGGAAGCTGGACATTTGTACTCGCTTATATTAATGTGCTGCACACTATATAAAGAGCCAAACAGCATGTCAAGATCGAAGGTTCACAGTTATGACCAAGATTCTCTGTTAAGGCTATGAACTTAAATACCACCACACATTTGAACCATCACACAATCTGTAGGCCCATTCATATCCTCATATTCGTAACTCAAGGGACTACAATTTATATTTGAGTGAGCTGGTACGATAGTACGAACAGTATCTACCTGAAAAGACTGTTGATTCACGAGACTGTAGACAAGGATGAATCCCTGGCCATTCTTGATGTAGAGATCTCTCATGGAGGCAAACTGTTCTGTCCCTGCCGTGTCAAGGATCTCAAGCACGGATGGCGACGAGTCCACTTCGATCTCTTTCCGATAGAAGTCTTCAATTGTTGGATCATATTTTTCAATGAATGTGCCCGTGACAAACTGGACGGTCAGCGCGGACTTGCCGACACCGCCGCTTCCTAACACAACCACTTTGTACTCCTTCATTAGGGTGCACGAGCTTGACCCGGGATACTTAACTAGCTAGCTATATCCGTTGACAACATTTAGACCAACATGAATCAAGTAAACAAACCCAACACACGAACCCTCTCTGTTGATAATAATACGTGAGCTGTAACAAGGAAAAATCTAACCAGCTTCAATGAAACTTACAACAGACGTCCGCAGTCCTGAGCAAGCTTCTCAACCAGCTAGCTAACTTAGCTAGCTAGCAAAGTTGGTTAAATCCACAACGCCCCATATTCGCTCTCGATAAGGAGTCTTCTAATGCTAAATCCCGCAAGGTTTAAATGCACCTTGAGGGACAGTATGGGGATATCGTAAAAATTAGGCGTGCATTCGTTTGCTATTTCTTCTCTAATTAGCAAGCTAGATAGCACAGACGCACAATGAGCAAATGCTGAGCTAGCTAACGTAATGTTTAGAGAGCATGGCAGTGCCAGCAGCGATGAGTGCCTCAGCAAACTATACCGGCGGTGTCGCAAAAGCGCGAGGCTACTGCCTGCCACATAAACTGCAGCGACGTCCTGACCTGTATGCCACAGTACTGCGCTCACACTTGGTAACGTCCAGCTAACGTTTTTGAACTCCTGAGATGTGAGATTTCAAATTTGCAAACCACTGTAGTGGTTGGTGTCCAGCTTCCCAACATGGACCTCCCTTCAACCTGGCTAGTTTTCTCTTACACCGGCCTCCCGGCCCTCTCCCCAAGTCCTGTACTGGGAAACACACACTGCAAAAAAAAGTACCGCATATTTTCCCTTAACAGGTATCTTAAGCTATGGCACCAATTGCCAACACATCGCGCTTAATTGGTGCAAATACAACACTTCATGTAAAAAAAACTGAGAAAAGGTATGCAGTGGAGGGCCAAGGAGGAATTTAGCGGCGATTGGACAACCAGAGAAGACCCAAAACAACTGGTGTTTTCATTGGTGAAAATATAATTTTAGGCGGGACCTTCAGTGCATCCGTTAAAGGGCCCAAACAACACAGTGAATTTGGCAATGCACTGTAATTTGGCCATTTTAGATACGTTTATAAGTCATGCAGGCCAAAGACAACATAGTAATAACTCTCAACATGACGTTATGTTTTCCGAAAAAAAAGGAGCAGTATCATATCCGAGGCTGTCCTCAACTAAAAAAGTCTCAGCCCAAAGGAAAAAGACTGCTTACTAAAGAATCTCTGAACAAGCATTGTACCAACCACTCCTGCTAGAAATCTAGTACTGCCTCGGTCTAAAATTCTGCACTGGACACAGATACTAGACTAGACTTGTTGTTCCGAAAACCGAAAATGATTACAAAAATATTATGTAAATAAACAGGTGCCAACTTAACATGAATTCCTGCCCAGCGGAACAAGTCACTGATATACAGACAATTCTTAATGGACTATTATTTGATATCAGTATTGAACAATTGAAAACCAAGGAAGAGATGTTCACCATTAAGTGCTTTATTAAAGATAAAACAAAAATAACAGAAGTCATACATTACAGTGTGCATCTATATATTTATACATAGCGAAATAAATTGGCATTGAGCACAGTTCGCTAGCACATACAAGCACAAACAGCTAAATAGAAAGTGAATTAGAGAAGCATTTAATACCAAGAATCAAAGCTGTCAATTTCAAGTTTGTCTTAGAGTGGAGGAGAGAGGAGCTCTTGTCATATGGCTTTTAAATATCCTGAACATTCATTTGCATGCACAGACCCCAGCTTCTTACCTTAGGTGCTTTATTCTCACCATGGTGATGTTATTTTGTCAAGCAGAAACCACGCCTGACACCCAGGCAGCAAACATCACTCTCAACGTTAAAGGGATATATTATATGGACACTGGAATTGGTATAGGTACAGGTTGTTGTAACATCCGTCACATACTTAGCAAGTTCTGCAACTGTAAATAAACAAAACAAAACCTTTCATAACAGTTCCTTGACACAAAATAATTAGCTTTCATATGACTAAGCACAGTGGCAATTTATGGGAAGGGTAGTAGAACAAATTATAACCATGTTCAGTTAGTACTAGCTGGGAGTCCTGACTTTAAGTCTATTGCAGCTCTGTTCTCGTTACAATCTTAAGGCCTTGGACTGATCTTATCCAATGGCCTGCTGAGACTCAAGTCCCTCCACCACCCTAATGACGAGTGCCATGGCAACAAAATCATTGGCTTCCAAAGCAATTGAAGAGCATCAAATGTACATCAAAAGTTTGCACAAACAGAGAGGCTTTAGTTGGGGATGTTTGTTTAGCAACTATGTGATTGTAAAAAAGAAAGAAAAGTTCCTTTTTAAATTTGGACTAAAATCCTGTGGAGAATTCAGATTTATTGTTGTTTTGGTTTCTGATGGCTAAGCAAAGAATAACCCTTTTACAAACGTAATACAAATGAACTTACAAAACATTTTTTTAATACTACTCACACCCATTCCCCACTATCATCTGATCCTGACATCTGATTGTTTTTTGGCCACATACCATTTCCCAGACAGCCTGCAGGGGGAACACGGACACAATATATTTGCTCCACATAAGGGTGAATTTTGATGTAATACTAAATATATGTAGTTCAGTATTTATGATGTGTAGGCTGACCATATATTTATTCTGGGAAAAAACAAATTCTGATACCACAACTTCAATGTAGAAAATATCTTATTATCATTTGATCTTCATATCAATTCAACCCATGAACATACCAATTACACATCTGACTGTCAGGATCAGATATAGTTGGACTTACAAACTGTGCCTCTATAAGGTATAGCAAAACATGAAGCTTCTTTTGACGCATATTGTTTACTGTTTGTCTTTTACAGCGGGCAATGTCATGCTTTGAGAAGAGTAGGGCACTAGCAAAGAAAACAAAAAAGACAAATCCCTCAAAAACAACTATCTTTTTACACTGTATTAAAATTATAATTGTTATTTTTAACAATACAGGTATTTTATTTTTATCAGTTCTTTTCTCTATATTTATTCAAAATAAATTTGGAATATTTTGACTTCGTTATGTACATAAGTGCAAACAAGGTGAATATCACACATTCGTACACCGGTTGAACAAACTAAGCTCAAGCGAGCATCGACATTTCCCAGCACAGCTGGACAGGCCAGAGGGGGCAAAGAGACTATACTTAAAGACCAATCCAAGACATTTGTTAAATCAGCTCTTTCTGGTGCAAGAGGCTATCCCAGGAATATGAGATTAATTTTTCAATACTGAAAACAGATATCTCTGCATAGGCAAATGTCATTTTGAGTGCCTTTTTAAATTGAATATAACATGGTGATAAGACCAAACAGGAAGTATACAATGATGTCTTTAAGCCGAGTCATTTAAATCTTGTATCAAGTCCAGAAGTCTCTTTTCCACCTAGATAGACATACTGTTGGTGGTCGCTTTAAAGATCTTAGATGCATTCTTACTTAAAAAAAACAAAACTAAACAAAAACTTTTAAGACCCCAAAAGATAAACAAAACAAACACCTGATCTCCCCAGAGGACCTTTGGACATTAAGGATTTAACTTTTTTTCTTAAAAAATAATAATTTCGCAATCCAAGACAATCTAACTAGACATTCCCTTTCTGAATAAGTTAGTGTAGTACATTATTTCAATTCATATGTGAAAAAATTCACAATTAAGATATACAAAGGTAGCCATGTTGTCATTTTGTTGCCATTGCAACAACAACGTACTATTAAGTAACAATGAATCTATCATTGTATAGATACAAATGTATATATTTTCATATATTGTATTTTATTGTTTTCCTTAAATGGCAATCTACAGAAACTATGAATTATGTATAAATGAAGATTACTTTATAGTCATGCTATGTTTTCTTTTTTATCAAACAAAATTTGTTAAATTATCCCTAATAGTTCTGTCTGTGGATAGTAGTCACACCTTTGTTACAACAATTGAGAAATTATTTGTGATGAAGATTCTATGAATTACCATTGAGAGAGAGAGAAACTTTGGAACATAACAGTACAAGGAAAAAATAACAATATATTTGTACCATTTACACTACAATTACTCTAGCTAACTATTTTCTTGTACAAGGAATACACACTTTCTTAAAAATGTCAGTGTACTGAAACACTTATGCTAAAGCCCCCAAGAGAGGCACAACTTTTTCATCAAGTATTTTGTTATTTCCAGCTGGGTAGCAGTTGGAGAAGGCATAATGATGTGACAGAAAGACAGAAGGGAGAGAGATAGAAGAGAGAGAGAGATATTTTCATCTTGGCTGGGCAAATCAAGTACTTCAAAGCTATAAGATTTAGACAAATTAATTTGCCTGGACATTCTAATAATCAATTTCATTGATTCAGAAAGGATCATTTCTGCCTTGAAAAAAGCATTTCAATGCTTCAAAGAATGGCTATAAAATGCAAGGACCACATTTGCCCAAAGTTGTTTCTGAAAGTAGTCTTCACACCCACAAACATTAAATATAAATCTATATGACAATACACATACTTAACATTTTTTAACACAGTATATTGTCTTAATGTGGTTTTTATTTGACCTTTTCGAAATAGCCTATGTAGTAAATCAACACATTTAAACATGCCGGTCTTTTAAATGGACATGTTCAGAATTTTTGCATTATTAGATACATTCACCACACAATGACATGACTAAAACATGAACGGCTGTCTGATAATGTTTCCAACGAGGAAAATGTTTTTACATTTTAATATGTCAAAACTACCTCAATAGGCGACTCTGTGTCTAGTCATCAAAACATCTATATAGACTACTCAGTGTGACAATTTTTACATCATCAAAGATGAGACAGCACAGCTGTTTCAAAGAAGAAACTACAGAGACACAACATAGAAGATAAAAGTGCTAATTAACGCACCTGTTCTTAAGGATTTGTCTGTCATTACAGTGTATGGACTGTGGTTGGGTAAAGGAGACTTGAGACAAGTGAGAGGGCACATTCAAACAAATCTTGATGTAATGTCAACAACATTATTTACCCTATTTTCTCTTTACTGCAAACAGATGATTTCAAACAGCAAACCATCATCTAGTCCATCAAAACTTTCTTATTGTGTCTCTGGCTTTTACAATTAAGTCTTTCCTTGACTAAACTATGTACAAGACCACCTGACCACTGTAGTTCTGTCATTTAGAGTCTGCCGACTTGAAAGTAAGGACACAATCAGTGACAAGAATCAAATACATCTTTAAACACAGACATTTTTCGAGCTCTCTAAACGTACTCCCTGCAGAGCCGTAAAACAGATACAAATGAATGTACCACTTTCTTCTTGATTAAAGAATGTGAGGGATTACATCAGACACTGATTCTTTAGCACAAACTCATTGACATCAGTTGGAGAAGTAACATCTTAAATCAGTGGGGACAATTCCTTCAGGTATCAATCTGACAGCATTTAGTTAAGGAGGGTTGCTCTCTGTGTACACACCCCGCTCCACCTGATTGGCACAGACAGACCTTTGTGAAAGAAACCTTGGCACAAAGGCAGGATGTTAAACTCAAACCAGAAAACAACACCGTAGTTCCACCATCTGCCACTCAGTACAGAAAAGTTCTAGAAAGAACAAATGAGAAGCCTAATATTCTTCATCTTCACAATAAATTTTTGGTTTTAATATCATGTCATGAGGAGATTTCCGGTGACAGTCCAGCAGTGCGCAGAGAGCTTGTGTGGCACCGAGACCAAGATAAGCAGTCAATCATACCTGGTGGACAGTGAGCTCCTTTAGATTGTCTTTCCTTTACATTGCACAATGGGAGCTAACAAAGTCTGGATTGCAAATCAAGTCATAGCACTAACCCACTAATGCAGCTGTAGCTCCAACCATCTGAGCCCTCTAATCTAGTTAATCCTTTGTTAGATTAATACAAACAATACATAAGGTACCCCACCTCTGCTGTATAAGGCAGCTTGTTCTAGAACCAAGGAGTCAAGAACCACATTCTTGAAAGTATCTCTTAATTTAGTCCCACACTCACTATCACAATAATGATATCACAATCCCTTGTGTCAGGCTACTGATTTGATTTGACAATATATTTTAAATGTTACCTCTCAAACATTACTGTCTTGGGTGTAACAACACCAACTGAGAGCTGTAACCCACAAAACACTGCCTCATTTTCTGTTATAATCAAAGCAACACATGAGTATCTTTCAGGGGACGGGAATCTTTTTGAGGTTACATGATAAACAATACATCTTAGTGAGCTTTAAAAATATCCAATGGTCATCTGTAACATACTGTACATTAATGTTTTAAGGGTAAAACATTTTAACTCAATTCATTGGTATTTGGGATATAGCCTTTTCTATGTGTTCAGAGAAACCACATCTGGAAAGTATATTATTCAGACTTTGCATTTTATCTTAGGCTAACTGAGTCTTTTAATTAGTTTTAATCACTTTAAATTGTTTATGGTAATAAAACAACTCCCTTCAGTTTAGGGATAAATTAAAGGCACAGACAAATAAACAATCAAAATGCAAATGGGTTCATATATATAACACAACACATTTCAACTGTCATTACATTTAAACGTAAACATGATATGACCCACTACAATTACTTAAATTAATACAAAAAAAAGGAAAAAGTTAAAATGTCATAGAATTCTAAAACCCCACTGCAGGTGCATCCAACATCAGGAAAATTGCTTTCCAAAAAAGTCAAATATTTAGGATCATTAGATCTCAATCCTCATTCACATCCACAGCATGGTCTCTGTGAGGGGTTGCTGATTCTACTGTTGTGTGTGTGTGTGTGTTAAAGGTGTGAGCGTGTATGGCTGTAAGGAATTAGGAGCTGTATTTCCTCAGTCAGCCTGCTCCTTCAAGTTAGTGTGCATCAGGATGGCTGGTTTCTATCAACAGTAATGGGTCCAAGCTTAAGTATTGCCTGTGTATATATCAACATTGTTGACAAATTGATTACGTGAGTACCTCCTAAATGAGGTTACCACTACCTCTCACTTGGGGTGCACTGTAGGTTAGGCACATGTTAGATGCATTCAGATAATTGGCTGTGTTCTTGGGTAGGGTCAGTTGGCAAAGAGGAACTGACTGATGGGGGGAGGGGGGGGGGGGGCGGTGACTATGTTTATGGGTAGTTTAACTGGGGTTTCGAGAGAGGCTTACTGGGTTCAGCGCCACAGGAGCTGCAACCAGCAGTTTGGGGAGAGGACAGAAGTGGGTTTCCATGGGGATGCACTGAAGATCCATTGGGTCGGCACTCAGAACCTCCGAAGGGTCTACTGGAAGAGAGAGGGCGGAGCAGGAAGAGGAAACATGAAACCCTTCCACTGAGAAAGATAGAAAACAAGTGATGAGGAAAAGTTAATAACTTTGGTATAAGACAGACAGTTCAAAAGCATCAAGATTTTGAATAAAAGTAATACAGTATTTCTCATTACAAGTTATACACAGTGTACATAAGAGAAGAGAGTGAGGGCAGTGGTTGGATCTTGGGAATTTAGTGAGAAATTGAAATTGCCACCCCGCAAATATAAAGTCTACACAGATCACAACAGTGAAGACAGAGACAGACAGAGAAGATGACACTAGATCCTAAGTGCATCAGGAACGTTTGATATGATCCAGAACTGATCTGTCACCTGCTGATAAAGTTAAAGCTCTTCTTGGATGCTGTTTTTTCACTTGCTCACTTTTGTTACATTAAAAAGTGACACAAAGGAGTGAAATGTGTGAACACATACAGTATGTATGGAGATATAGCTGGGTGGACTTTACAGTAAAAGGACTATGGTCATGTCTCTGTGTGGACAGAGGTCTAAAAACCTAAGGTTAAAACAAAAGAGAAAACCCAAAATGAAGGGGCAAACCTGATTGGAGGCGGCGGATTCTGCGAAAGGAACATTGGTGACTGGGGTCGAGGCCGACGAAACAGTGGAGGTGGTGGCACCGTGCATCATGGGAACTTTTATTCAGGCGAGTCAGACGAGAGACAGAGAACGAGGGGATGGGTGGGGAGGGGGAGGAATAGGAGGAGGAGGGGATGTTATGGTTACCATGGCGAAATGTGGAGGAGGAGTAAATATCGAGGCAACAAGTCATGTGACATTGCCGCCGGGGTGAGGGGTTTCAACAAGAATCAAGACACATGCAAATGAAATAAGAGAAAAAGAAAATCACGTTACTATTTCTATTGAGAGAAACACCATGTTCTAAGAAATATGGAGAAATGTGTAGTTCCACAACTGAGAGTTTACAAAATATGGCATTATTCTATAGTCATACAATCAAATCAGACTAAGGCATCTGATAGTTGTATTCCAATGGAAGGAGGCATGTGTGGGGAGGGGGGAGCAAATGAGTAAGAGAAAAAGGAAGCAAAAGCTATTTCTGTAAAATGCAGACTCACACACTCACATAGGGATCCTGACTATAATATGACACTCATTTGTCATTTTTTTTATCACATAATTCCAAAAATGTAATACTTAATTTTGATTAAATATTGGCTATAACAGTTTGGAAATCCTGATGCGATACTACTGTAGCTCTTTATCTTTGGTGAGATATTTGATCAAAATCTCCTTCAAGTCTCACCTACTCCCCAACTAGACAAAATAGATGATTTTATGAATTGTTTAAATGACAGAGAAAGGTCAGCATCTCAAGAGCTCACTTCTACACTACCCTGCATCATGGGTTATAAAAACAGTGGTCGTGTTTTTAGTTTTCTATCTCGAGACTTATTTAAGAATTGCTGCCCTTAACAAATCCTGAATTAGCATCATATTATCATCATACGGGTTTGAGCTATGGATGACAAAACACAAACACAGGGTAGGAAATGCATAAACAGCCGATGGCTAAAGCACTCACAAACAGCCAGACCTTCTCTCCCAAACAACAAGGCACATACTGCACATTCTTTAGACTTTGCTACTTTGATATCCTTTTCTGTCTGGGAATATGAATATCAATGGACATTAATATGTGGATGTGTGTAAATATATACAGTACATCCAGAGGGGTTATATCAGATAAAAATGGCCTAAATTCAATCAAATCAAATCAAATGTATTTGTATAGCCCTTTTTACATGCAAGCATGTCACAGAGGGCTTCACATAGGCCCATAGAACTGCCCCTCAACCAACCTAAACCCTCAAGGAAGACAAGGAAAAACTCCCAAAAAACTCTCAACAGGAGAAAAAAAAATGGAAGAAACCTTGGGAGGAGCAATTCAGAGAGGGATCCCCTCCTCCAGAGACGGTTGGTGGGAGAGAGGAGCAGAACACAGGCTAAATTCAATGTGAGGTCCAGATTAGTCTTTGTTGTGCTGTAGACTGGCAGAGAGGAGGATTTGTGAATCCGACCATCTACACACTGTTAGAAAACTAGCAGAGGCTAGAAAGGTGTGTTATGGGGGCCAGAAAGGGGGGAGGGTAATAGTACATGGCCAGGGGGCCAGAGAGGGGGCTGAACGTTCCCCTCACCAGCATATCCAGGCACTGACATGAGGCGGCTGTGGGGGTGCCTGCAGCTGCTCCAGTCCCGCCTCTCCCAGCGGCCCTCCGCTGCCAGCGGGACTGGGGGTTTCATTAGCCCTACAGGAGACAGGAGAGGGAGGGGGTGGGGGGGCTTACAGCAAGACCAACATGACCCAGCACTGGCCCCACGCTCAAAGCTATCTGAAATGTCTCCCTCACACACGCACATAGGCGCACCCACTCTTATCTGCTGTGCCCACATGAACAAGCATCCTCACACACACACACACACATACACATGGACTTGCAAATATGAACACAAACAAATAGCCATAGAATTGTTAATGAGTTTAAAAAGAAGGTCAGTAAGAGCAGTGAAGATGACAAGCAGGTGTTCTGAGGCGTACGGACAGACAGACAGAGACAGGGTGACAGGCAGACAAAAAAACTCCAAAGCATCTCAAGGCTGACCATTATGATGGACTCAGCTCTACAGTCAGCTACCATTCACATCTTCTACAGTTCCTAGCCTCGATATGACAGACCTACAGCATCACCATCCTCAAACAGTGATAACATATATCTGTCCTGTTGTTGCCTTTGTTGTTGCCTTCATCCCTTTCCCTTCCCTGCAGTCCGCTCAACAGAGAAGCCCCAGTACTGCCAGCTGCCCCATGCCCCCCAGCAGCAGTGAGTGAAGGAGCAGACCTACCCATGCCTCCTGAGGGCGCCATGCACAGGACTGAGCCTGCCACAGCATGCAGAAGTGAGGGGGTGGTAAGGGGGAAAGAAGGAGGGTGAGGGGAGGAAGGAGGTGGGGTTGGGGGATCGACAAGACAAAAACAACATTCAGGTTAGTGCAAGCGACAGGAACAAGGTGAGCCATGTCGAGGCTGTCACAGGTACAACACACAGCAGAGACAATATGGAGGCCTGAGGGGATGCGCATATACACACACGCACGCACGCACACACACACATGACACGCAGAACAATAGACGAAGAGCGGTGGAGGACACAGGATGCAGATATACACTGAGAGCGCTGATGGTCTGCCTTTGATAAGCTAGTTGCTGTCGTGTGTGTGCAGTATTACTAGTCACTCTGGGAGTGTGTGCACCTGGTGGAGAAGGAGCTGGGGGAGATGGAAGCGTGGGTCACACTGGGATGTGTACATTCTCTCTATACTACAGCAGCACAAGCGTGAAGGTGCTCGCAACTTGGTAGCACCTGTAGAGGTGGCATGTGAGTGTTATCGACGTCGAGAGGGGAGCAAATGCACAGAGCACAGATAGGAAGAAAGAAAGAAAGGAAGAAAGAGAGAGAGAGAGAAAGAAAAAGAGAGTAAGAGCAGGAGGGAGATGAGAATAGTCATCTGCCCCACATTCCACACAGCACATTCACACTGCTGACAGGTCACAGGGGTAATGTTGAACATCCTCATCAAAGACTGCCCTCTCTCTCTCCCCCCGATGCTACCCACCTTCTAATACAACAACTGTTACATCGACCTACTGTATCAACCTCCTACTAACAAACAGTCATCCAACAGCATGTGCAAGTTCTAGAGAAACAAAATAATGCTCGCCATTTAACATCGGCCATTTAATAAACCAGTTTTTTAATGTACATTCATGTTTCATGTTGGAGCTGGTTACCTATGTAAACCGCCCATAACTTAACCCCACAGATCCAAGTGTTGACATAGTACATAGATACATTAGGAGTCTGTATGCCTGATTCCGAGTCCTACACTATGGGATAGTGCATGGTTGGACATAAACCAATGCCAAATGTAAATTTCCCCAGTGAGATGCTAAAATCAACTACAATGTCTAAATGTACACCCCTAAAATGTTGTTCTTGAATTCTTCATGTGGACTCACCAGTGGGGATGAAGGCTTGCTGCTGCAGCTGCATGTTAGCCAGGGCCTGCTGGTAGTGGAACATGCTGGGGTTGAAGACAGCCGCCGCCCCGTTGCTCTTCTCCAGAGAGGGCCTCTTTGGTAGCGGCTGCATGGCCCCAGGGGGCAGGGCCTGGAGATGGGAGGGAGGGAGAGAAACAGACAGAGAAAGAGAACAGACACAAAACGAAAAATAGTTAGAGTTACAACTACTACAATAGTGGTAGAACAACTGGTTCGATGAAGCTGCTTAATACGGATTCATATAATAGAATTACAATGCAGAACCACCCCACACAACTCCAGCATCGTCTAGTGGATGCAGTGCCAGTGGACTGAGACACTCAGTTTGAACAGCTTTGTCTGGTTCTTTTCTCCGCCAGTAGAGGATGCTGCAGTATCTTAAACCAGCTACTGAAAGACAGGCCAATCCCACTGGCCCAGCCAATAGCAAAATGGATCTGCAAAGGTTCTATTTTCTACCGAAAACCATGTTGCACCATCTATTGAATGAAGGAAAACCTGAAGGGCATTTGCATTTACGACAGGAGGATAAAAAGATCGAAAAAAAAGGTGAAATGTCAAAATACCACGTCATAGAGTGGCTGCAGGTTTCCCATCAGAGGAACACCAACAGGCTGGGGCGGGGTAAGGCGGGCAGTGAGCACATGACAACAGCCAACCAATAAGGATTAAGCAAACGACACTCAGACAGCAAGGCAGTGGAGATACGGGTGAGGTCATAGTCAGGAACAACGCATGATGGTGAAAATGTTAAGCAGCAGAGTGTAAGAAAGTAAATAACAAACAGTAGCTTCATGAGAGGGTATTAGGTACAGCCAACATGATGAAACCATGCAATGAAAAGCAAGCTTGTAAAAATATGTCAGGAGCAGACAAAATACAAACTTACACTAGAACTGGAAGTACTGCACTTGACCAGTTTTTGCTATAACCATCCATATAATGAATCTCTGAATCTTTTTTCATACTCTCTTACTTTGCATCTATCTGCAATGCAGACAGTGTATTTACAGTGCCTCATGCAACCACCCAGGAACACACATTGCTAATTTCATATCAAGAGCACACAAAAGAACACGAGCCTCCAGTACTAAAATTAAAAGGAAGATAAACCACATAATCTTCTATGAAATCTCAATTGGGTCAATTCAGTTTGACAGGCTTTTTATGACTGAATCGATTGCAATTGTTAAATCGTTAAAACGACTGATACAGAAATCATAGGATTTCTTAGCGTTAATAGAAGGATTATGTGAGAATTGATTTCCTTATTAACTTTTACAAAAATTTCCAATACAACAAAACAGTATTAAGTCAGATGTGCTGTAATGAGGTTGTTGGTGGTAAATGCTTCACGTGCCAAACACCAAAACGTCCTACAGTATTTCAAGTTTATTTACCTTGTTAAGCTTTAATTTGAACACGCTTCAAAAACGCAATACGTGCCATCCCACACTACTGTGTTGTGAGGCTGCTCTGCTCTGAGGCTATGGTTCCGAGGCTATGGTGTGGAAGCCAGGATGATAATGCTGAGGTGGTGGGTGTGCTGGTCTCACCATGGTGCCAGTGGCGGCGTTCTGACTGGCTTGGTGCTGGGCAGCCTTGATCCTGGCCTGCAGGTGAGCAGGGGGGTGGAAGTACTTGCACTTGTCGCGGCTGCAGCGGCCCTTGATGTAGTCCATGCAGACGATGACCGAGTTCTCACTGCCGTCTACCATGGCTGCCTCCAGGGGGTGGGCGTAGCGGCAGTCACTCTCGCCCCGCGTGCAGTTACCCCGCTGGAACTCACGACACACCTGGAGGCCCCAGAGAGGAGGGGGGGGGTTGTTTTATTGTAATACAGACACACCACGCAGACATCCAGACACACCACGCAGACATCCAGACACACCACGCAGACATCCAGACACACCACGCAGACATCCAGACACACCACGCAGACATCCCGACACACCATGCAGACATCCAGACACACCACGCAGACATCCAGACACACCATGCAGACATCCGGACACACCCCACAGACATCCAGACACACCCCACAGACATCCAGAGACACCACACAGACATCCAGACATACCCCAGACATCCAGACACACCACGCAGACATCCAGACACACCCCACAGACATCCATACACACCACACAGACATCCAGACACACAACACAGACATCCAGAAACACAACACAGATATCCAGACACACCATGCAGACATCCAGACACACCACACAGATATCCAGACACACCACGCAGACATCCAGACACACCACACAGACATCCAGACACACCCCAGACATCCAGACACACCACGCAGACGTCCAGACACACCATACAGACATCCAGACACACCACACAGATATCCAGACACACCACGCAGACATCCAGACACACCATACACACAGTGGCATAATGGTTCGACATAACATCACACACCTCCAGCTTGTCTGTACGCATGTGTTTGTGTGCAGAGCTGCCGTTGCCCATGCTGGCCAGGCCGGTGGGGCTCCCTGGGACCAGCAGGGGCCCGCTGGGCAGTAGCTCAGGCATCAGGCCCATGCCTGGACCCATGTGGCTCAGATAGGGGCTGAACGCCATGCTGGGACTGGTAGCCAGGGACGGGGTCACCGGGAACGTGGTCTGAGGAGGAAGGGAGGGAGGGATACAGAGAGAAAGAGCGAGACATATCACTTTAGCAGCCAATGTTCTTGTTCAAAACCTGCTGTTCACAATATATACTGGCAGAAACAACCATGGCTAAGTTAGTGTTAGTGTAAGCTGCTCACTATTGGCTGCAGCTGGGCCCCTGGCAGCATGAACTGCATCTGTTGGGCCAACATGGCGGCTGCTGTCTTCTGCTGGATCAGGTTGTTCCTGCCGTTGATCTCCAGCTGCGTCTTGAGGTGTGGAGGGGGGTGCAGATATTTACAGTTGTCACGCGTGCAGCGGCCCTGCAGAACGGAGGGAGAAGAGAAAAGGAGGTTATAGAGAGAAAGAGAGAGAGAAGGGCGGGGTTCAGTTTTACTGTAGGGCAGGCAGAGTGATAAATTGCAGTGGCTCTTAGTTATTAGATCCAGGAGAGATGAACCAGTGTGACAGGGAGATGAGTAATGGGATTAGAGAGATAAATCACGCAGGGGTTTCCTTGACAGGCAGCCAGAAAAGGCTATAGGACAAGTTGTCCCGTCACCCCCATCTCCAAAATGAGGAATGGACAACGACAAATACAGGGTAGTACCATCAGAAATGGAGAATAAAAAAACTGCTACAAAAATATAATTAAATACTTTAATTGGAGGAATATATGGTGCTTTATGAAAACTCAGAATCTAATATCAGATGATTATTTATTTAAATATGACACATTGGGAAAGTCAAGCAGCCCTGAGAATACTTTTAATTGGTGCATCATTTGAAGTTCTTGTTAATTGCCATGGTGACACAGATAGACTGAATCACCCCATTCTTGTACCAATCATTATAAAAATGTTACTAGATATTTCAAGGATAGAAAAAAACCTTTGACTGAAAGATAACCCTAGTTAAGCACAATGAGTCCACGGAAAATTGCGCGGACACAGAGATATGGCTTGTGCCAGGTTTAGCACACTAGCACAGTACCGGCTGAGAGACCCTGCTGACACAGGATAAACCCAGGGTTCAGAAAACACATGCTCCAATCTCTCTCAGACCACAGCCTGTATCAACCTCTCCAGTCAGTTATCAGTCTAGGAAGTAAGCAGCTTTCCATAGAGCAGAGAAAACAAACATATCAGGGCATGTGACAGATTGAGGCACATGGCTGGTGACATAATGTGTAACAGTCGGAATGCGGAGGGGGGGAGAGACCAGTGAGACCTGCTTGCTAACCTACTGAGTGACCTTATTAGACCTGGAAAAAGAGAGAGAGAGATAGAATGTCTGTATCACACTTCCCTAAACAAAATCCACTGTATATATAATTTATATGCAAAAACATATGCATATCCTTAGCACACACCTGACATGTCCTGACAGAGGTCCTTATGAGCTCTCACTTTTCCTGGAAATGTCATTCAAATATTTTCAAATATATATTTTTATACTCCTTTAGGGTCTACTGTCCATAAAAGCTCCCCTTTGCTCTGGTATGTGGTGTACTTCAGCCAGCAGGGTCTGGCTCGTCACCAGAAGCCTCTGCCCCAGAGCTCTGCCAGGGACATAATTCCCCAAGTCCCTCTTAAATACTTTCATTCAAATTGTTGCCAGTTTTAAACCAACTTAAAATCTAAGTTTTTTCATTCCACTAATTACATTCTTCGAAATGCCCTCTAAGGCATTGTCCTCTGCCCTGCCTGGCTGTCAGGTTCTATTTGGTAGTGTGTGAGTGTACAGTATGTGTGTGTGTGTGTGTGTGTGTGTATGTATGTGTGTGAGGTAGAAGACGTGGTGCAGGAACACTGCAGGTGAAAGCAGAGACTCTCACAGAGGAAGAGAACTGCAGTCCCCATTAAACCCCTGGGCTCCTAGCAGCTGTCCATCTGCAGCGGAGCTGTTAACCCCCTTAAAGAGCCCCACCAAGCCCCACACCCCCCTTGAACCAGCCTCTGTGTGTTTGCATGCGTATATGTACAGTATTTATGTTTGTATGTGTGTGTGTGTTCGTACGTGTGTGTGTGTGTATGTTTGCATGTGTGTGGGTTTATGTGCGTCTGAAACTAGTCACAGAGAGTGAAAGGATCCGAAAAGCTGAGCCAGAAGGTTGTGTCCTGGTCCCACTGCCAGAGGAGACACTCTAGCGCTAGTGATGTCACTGAACGGGGACGGCGAGGGTAATTGTGATGGATCGCGTCGCGCTGTGATGAGGACGCAGGGAGGACGCCTATCTGCAGAAGTGCTGAGCAGCCAGTCGGCAGCAGCAGGATGGCAGCCAAGGCGGAGGCAGAGAGGTGGACAGCCGCAGTGTCTCCCACAGCTGAACCTCCACACTGCCTCACACACACATCACAGTCAAAAGCGTGTCATTAATAACATTCATTGTTAACATTGTTATTGAACAGCCAGGCGCAGTCCAGCGTGTCGGCAGGCAAGCATGCGGGGCGCCTCATACAAACAGAGGGTGCCAGACACCAGAGAGATGGAGGAGAGGGCAGTGGGGTTTGCGTCAGCAGCCTGTGTGTTAAGGGATGTGTGAGTAATTAGAAGACAGGTCTCGTGAGCCAGCTTGGTAAACCAACCTCAATACTGAGGAGCAGTAGAACACTCTGAGGACACTAAGAATAACACACCTAATGATGTCTCTGGTACATAGTCTGCTGTACATAGCTTGGCAGACGATCATACTCCAATGGGGTGTGCTACACATTACTATTCTCCGCATTGAGAACAGGACATGAACAGAAAACCGTGGGGGGGGGGGGGGGGGGGGGATGGGAGGGGGGGGAGTGAAAAACAAAAGAGAGAGGGAGAGGCAAATGAAAAGTCATGTCAAGTAGAATCTATTGGGTCAGGAATCTCCTCCTTGTAACCATGGCAACACGCTAAGCAACAGAGGAAGTCCCTCCTAGTACAGTAGTCTCTATGCTATGCATGCAGAGAAGAGAGAGAGGTTTAAAGTAAAATACAGAGAGAGAGGTTGAGAGAGTACAAGAGAGAGAAAGACAAAGCTGGATAGGGAGAAAGAGAGAGATTTTGATTCACCAATACAAGGTGGAACAGCAAACTGATCTGCATTATAAAAGCACCATGCTTTGCATTTATGACAAATACTGCACATGGTCATCTGACTAATAATAACTACCTCCCCTAGACAGGCAAATATTCCCTGCATGGTTTCTTTGTGTTAGGTGCAGAATCTCACCCTGCCCTGCTGTACAAGATCCTCTGCATGCTAGACAATTACATCATCCAAAAGAGCTCTCTCTCTCTCTCTCTCTCTGCAAGAGCAGTATTCTGCTGAACGTTGTCCAGAGTTTATGAACAAAGTGGGTCTGGGGGCAAATGTGACTGCACCTATCATCCTTTAAAACAACGCCAGCACTCCCGTTAATAAGGTAAAGGACCTCCATGCTTTCCTGCTGCCCTTCCCCCAGCAGGTCACCAGACAGACAGACAGACCAGGACAGACAGAGAGAGACAGAAGGGCAGACAGACAGATTAGACAGGGAGGCAGACAGACAGACAGAGAGGCAGGCAGAGAGACAGGGCAGCTGGAAGAGCAGCAGAAGGAACAGCATTGCACAAGAGATGCCAGATATGTGGGGACAGTGAAGTGGCCATTAGGAGATAAATCCATAAATTAGCAAGAAGGGGAGGATGGGAGTATGGGAGTAAAAGAGCATAGGAAAGGCGGAATGAGCTGCTACAGGAACCAAACTTGCTTCCTTCTTCTTAGTCAACCTGTATACGTGACAGTTGCGATAAACTATTCATCAATGTGACATAGAGGATAAACATAGAAGGATAAAATATGAGTGGATGGAGTGTGGACAAATTGTGTGTGAGGACAGTGTGTGGACAGAGTGTGTGTGTGTGTGTGTGTGTGTGTGTGTGTGTGTGTGTGTGTGTGTGTGTGTGTGTGTGTGTGTGTGTGTGTGAGAAAGCACGGCTGGCTCCTGATAAAAAGCGAGCCGTGATGACCTTCAGTTGTTTGTAACTTTCTCAAAGCGCCAGCACTGTGTGACCCTGAGTCCCCCCTGAGTGCCCAGACAGCCCAACAGGGCCTTCAACACAAGAGTCCCTCCAACACAGAGCAGCTCCCATCTACCACACGTCAATATAACCCACACACAGCCAGGCTGTTGCTCTGTGCTAAAAACAGCAGTGCCACTCACAAAGATCAAACCAAACTATCCAATGGGTGGGCACTCCTGCGCTGTTGCTAGGCCCCTCTCTCTCTCTCCCTCTCTTGTTCTCTCTTTCCACATCTCCCCCTCTGCTCTGCTCTGGAGGACATAACACAGAAAAATGGCTGAATAATAAATTCTAACTCAATAAACGGGGAGACAGCAGCTGCACTCAGACAGAGAGCGCCTTGTCTGGGGTTCTCTTTTTCACTGCAGGGACGCTGGTCAGAAACAAACACAGTCACACACACACACACACACGTAGACACACACAGACCCATACACATACAGCTCGAACACGAATCCAAAATGTCAACACAGTTCCAGCTACTCTGACATACAGCAACATCATCACTACTGCATTGGATGGTGTATCTGAGTCACTCTCTGCACAGTGACAGTCTGACTTGCTGTGGAGGTGAGATGTATGGGGGGGAGACAGGAAGCAGCTGCACTGTCTGGGTCAGAGTGACTGGGCCACATCAGCAGCAGAGGGACAGCTAGTCAGCAAAATGGCTTTAGAGGACAGGAGGATGAATGGACGAGGATGAAACGCAGGCCTGGGAGGGGCAGTATTTCAGGTGTCGCTAGGTTCTGAATATTTCCAAAACCTTGAAAGCCTCTGCCCACTCAGGCAAGTTGCGTGTGTATTTGTGTGTGATTGTATTAGTTTGACCCGTTATCAATGAGTGTGCGTGTGTGTGCGTGTGTGTTGCCTGCGAGGTCGTTACCTTGAGTGAGTCAAAGCAGGCGATGACTCGGCCATTCTCCACGTGGCAGCTGCGGGAAGGGTGGGCAAACTTGCACTCGGCATCCGACCGCGAGCAAGTGCCTCTCTGGAACTCCCGACACACCTCCAGGGTCAGCCATTTAGTGTCCCGCCCCATGGCCATACTGACCGCCATCACGGCCTCTCACACACAGGCACACACACAGATGGCAGACGTGTGGTGCGAGGAGCAAAGTGAAGAAAAAATAAGACTGCGTACACAAAGGCAAGTGATGGAACACTCAAATGTACACACAAAAACTCCTTGACAAGAGAGTAAAAATCTAAAATTATCCCGGGCACAAATCAAAAGCAGGTCCTTTTGGGTTTTAAGATGAGTAGGACTAGTCTCGATTCTTCCAGGGCCAGTCCAGGTGAGAGATCTATGGGTTTCAGGTTGAGATAACAGGCCTAGGCAGTGAGCAGAGGCCAGCTCTGTCTCATCACAAGAGAGGGCTCCTCAGTGTGGCATTCTGGGAAACGTAGTTTGGACAGGCGTTGTCCTACAAGGAGGCATTCAGATGACGTGTTCTTGTACCCTCTGTGTCCTGATGAGTCTGTCACCGTCAGTTTCGATATCTTTCTCCCCTCAGGCCACTCCCTATATTTGACTTTGTCTTTACACACCCAAATCACCTCGGATATCCACAGTCTCTCACAGTCATACTCACGTCCGCACGGTGAGTTTCGGGATGAACTCGGAACTGGAGCGATAAGTACGGACGATTCAGGTCGTTAGGGAAACGGAAAGATAGAAAGAGCACACAGCCTTATCGACCAGTGTCCTTGTATCGATGAGCCGAGGTGACGGGTGGGGAGGAGGGGGGGGAGGAGGGGGTTGCAGATCAGCAGGAGGACAGATGACTCTCTGGCTGTCAGGGTGAAATATATCCTCGTTCAAGGCCAAACACACACAGCGCTCCTCTTCTCTCTCACCTACCCTGGAGGGCTCGGAGGAGGGCTCCCACGCAGCGCCAGGCGGACAGCGACAGCAACACAGCAGCAGCAGCCGAACACTTACGCAGCCAAGCACTGGACCTGCAGCCAGCCACTCACAGTAGGCACTTTGGAGTTCCGCTTCCTCCTCTTATTTCAGTCTCTTTCTCATCCCTCCCTCTCCGCGTTCCTTCCTGGTCCTCTCCTCTTGTCGTTTATCCTTCCGTCATCCTCCTCTTCCCTGTCCTCGTGGTGTGTCTGCCCTTTCCGTAATAACCTGTCTGTGGGGCGAACATAAAAAAAAGACAGATTATCAAAAACCCGTTGGCAAGTAGCTGGCTGAAGAAAAACCGGAAGATAAACATCCAATGTTAAAAAAGCAATGTCAGGAAAATTCTGGAAGTAGAATCATTAGTATCAAGCCTACTTTGTCAACAAGTAAACTCAGTAAAAAAAGGAGGTGAGAGGTTGGTGGAGCATGAAGCAAAAAAGTGAGACAGAAGTCAGACAGAGAGAGAGAATGGAAAGGGAGAGAAAAACAGAGGTAGAGTAGCGCAGCAGACAGAAGGGAGGCAGCAATGCACAGGAAAGGGCAAGCTACGTCTTGATTAAGAGATACAGAGAGAGAGAGAGAGAGAGAGAGAGTAAGGGAGGGACAGAGAGAAAGAGAGGGAGGGAGGGACAGGGAGAAAGAGGGAGGGAGAGAAAAAGGGGGAAGGGGAAAGAGACGTCACCTGGCAAAGCAAATTGACAAACTTGACATGAATCATGCTGTGTATGTATGCTGAAATACAGTGTCCTTGAACTGGCACAAGCTGGCACTTGCAGTCTCTTGCAGACAGTTTTGAATACGAGGGAAAGAAAAAAGGAGTGACAAGGAAAAAGGATAGAGAGGGGGCATTTCTCCACAGCTGCAGCTGCTGTGCACAGTGCAGGGCCACAGCCAATCAGGAAGCGTGCAGGGTGCGCCTTCGAACCAATGAGGGAACGGCTTCCACACAGAGCCCTTCCTTCCTTTCCTCCCTCCCTCCACCACCCGTCCTTGTTCCCTCCCTCTCTCTTTCCTCCCGCACAGTCTGTCATGGCGGAGCCTCATGCCCAGATTCAAACAAGAGAATAAAACGGTCTGACTTTTAACTCTCTCTCTCTCTCTCTCTCTCTCTATCTCGGAAGTGTGTACACACCTGTGTCTTGTTCAAACAGCAAGCCTCTCTGCAGTGCGGGTAGATAGATGGGCAAGATAAGAGTTTTACTGTACTGTCCACAGCTAGGTGTGGTGTGGTCGGGTGCGTAAAGGACTAGAATACGGTAGTGGCCGTTAACAGTCAATGATGACGTGAAAGACAGCAACTGATGATCCGTTTTAGTAGAGCCATATCACATATCACATGAAAAAGGGGTACGGGTCTGAAAGAGAGCTCGAGGGAGAGAAAACATGAGGTCCTGAATGTATATCCATTCATTGAGTGAATAGGCAAGAGGGAGAGGGACAGAGAGAGAAAGAGAGAGGGAAATAGAGAGGGAAAAAGAGAGAGGGAAAGAGGGAGAAGAAAGGAAATGAGGTAAAGACGGGATGGGAGAAGATTCTATCTGTCCCTGTGTCTCATAGCGACAGACACAGACGGGAGGAGCCGTGGGGGGTGTGAGTGTGATGATGTGCGTGAGAGAGAGAGAGTCCGCAGACAGACAGCCAGAAGGAGAGTACTGCGGTGGAGTAAGGGAGAGAGAGATGTGGGGGTGGGGAGAGGTGGGGAATTGAATTAATACACCCACCTTCACACTCAAGAACAAAGGCACACACTTGCATAAAAAAAGGGATGAGAGATGAGAGTGTAGGATTGCTTGCTTAAGCAAGGCTGGTCCCTCCTCCTCCTCTCCCTCCTCTCCCTCCCCGTCCTTCCTCTCATCCTACCTACAGATCGATGAAGAGTTTCCTCAGGGGGGCACGCTGTGTTCCTGCAGGCAGACCCAGGTCAGCGCCACGAGCCCCCGCTAACCCACACCTCTGAGCCCCGCTCAGCACTCTGCAGAGCTGCTGCTGCCAGCATCATCATCAAACCCCTCTATGCTCACAGGAGCTACCCCACTGACACCCACTGCCCCCCCCCCCCCACGCTGCCCCAACCCAAGCCCACGAACACTGGTGGTGAGTTAACGCGGCAGACACAGGTTTTCCCCGATCCATTATGGCGCTCAGGATCCATACTGCTTCCTGCATGACGCTCCCGTCCCGTGTTCTTAACAGACAGAACCATGTGACCTTTCAGGAGCCAACACATTCATTAACAAAGCCTCCTCTTCATTGTAGTTACCCTCACGGTTTTTTGCAAAGGTATTGAGCACCTCTGGAACTTCTTTATATGATATATGAAGCACTATAGCTGGTGTATGACAGCCGTGACAATTACAAATAGAGACACCCTGTCATCACACCTATAAGTATTCATCCCATTTTCTCGGCAACCAACATTAGTAGAACAGCAGTAACTAACATTAGACGTAACAGTTGTAACCAATATCCAACATTGATTCAACTAGCCAGTGCAGGCTGTAACAGATGTGTCAGACAGTCAAAACATTTCAAAGCCACACTGGCCCATTCATGTCCCAAATGCATACATGTCAACTTTTTGTTACGTGTGTTAGGTTTATCTGTAATAATATGACACTCTCAAGATAAGGTGAAGATGTGCAAATAGTAGGAGTACTGGCAGATTTACGGAAAGTAAACTGACCTCAAATAAACGGCACATGCCTGCTAGGCTAGCACGTCTGATCATTCTCTTAGCACACCATGGGGCTAGTGTTTGAATAATTGAACAGACATTCATAAGCTATATATCCAAGCAATAACCATCTGCATATATTCTCAGGCGCAACCCTATGGTATGGAAGTGCTGTAAAGACTGTACATGAGCCTGGGAGTGGCCCTGTGTTCACAATGCTGCAGAGGAGGGACACTAAGGTGAGGAATGGAGCGTAGGAGAGGTCAGAGGAAGGAGAGGGGTCAGGGGAAGAAGGAAAGGAGAGGAGACGGACACATCGAACAAAAGATGAGATGAGAGAGAAGTGAGAGAAGGATCTGTAACTATTGCTTTATGTTTGTAAATATCTAGATAGTAGAGAGAGAGACAGAGAGAGCGAGAAGGAGAAAATAGGGGAGTGAAGGTCAGCAAGGCTGTTCCGCATACAATCTCCCACACACCCCCACACACACACTTACAGTTCCTGTGACAGTGTTCTTAAGAAAAATATAATTGTATATTTTTAATGAAACATAATTTTAGGATTTAATGAAACAAACATGAAAGTGAGCCTGGTTCTGTAAGGTTACACATGGAACAGTAATCTTTCAAGGTATAAAAAGATATAAAAAGGCTTTTCCTGATACCTGATATCTCAAGTTTTTGGCAGCAGCGTTTATTTTTTGTATACACATTAACCTGACAAACACTTTGCATCAGTCTCAACTCCATAGCAAAACCAACACACACGTACACAAGTAGCTGCTGTAAGATAGGTGACCTTTGAACCTGCAAAAGTTCCATGATACAAATCAATAGGTCGATAAAAAAAACACATCAATAGTTGGAGAAGGGGAAAACGATTGATGACACCACCTCCTAGCCTAGCCTATATCAACAGTAGACAGATTCTCTATGAAGCATGAGCACTGACTGGCCGAGTGGTGAGGAGAGCATGGTAGAGTATATAGGGCAGCATGCTGCTGCATTCCCTCCCCATGTCTGCATGAGGGGGTGGGGGGCTCCAGGATGGGAGCAGGTAGAGGTCAGGGTGGAGGTGGGAGCTGGGGTTGGGGGAAGAGCGGCTGCCTGCATGCCGGCTTCTGCCTTGGGCTCCAGCCTTCAGCGCATTGCGTCCCTCATCAAAGATAGAGCGGCACTCCATGACAGTGTAACCTTCACACCAGAAAGCTGAGGTAGGCAGGTATGGCCAGCAGGGATGCCACCATTACAGAGCATATTTACCGGTCTGCATGAAAGAAGGACTATGTTGCCATCGTAAAGTAAAATAAATATTTTTAAAAACTGAAGGACAGAAAGAATAACCTTGCTCAAAAAACACAAGGACTGAAAAAGCGATATCAGCAGCCAATCCAAGCTGTGGAATTCTCCCTGTTTTTTAAATGTTTGTCAGTTAGTCTCCCTTGCATTGCTCTCTTCCACAGCCAAGTCAGTCAACTCTGGGAGTGTGGGAGGGAGGCACGGCTGACACCAAGTAACACACAGCTAGGTGAAAAATTGTTCACCCAACTGAAAAGGGGCGGAATCATGAAACGCATGACGTTTTTTTTTTAAGATGAACATTTTACTGAAAGGATGATAAGATCTGAAAATGACACTTTTGGGCTTGGGTCCAAAAGGAAAGATCAGGTGGTTGCGTAAAAAGAAAGAGATGTAAGAGAAGACAAGGGGAGCTATGGGGAACTATGAGATTTAAAGCCCACTGCTAGAGGGAGAGAGCAAAGTAATTAGGTTAAGTATCTATTATCCCCTCAGCTTGTTAAAGCACCACAGCACCCATTCACAAAAACAGACAAATACACCACTATACATCCTCTGACACACCAATTCAATATGTAAATCCATAAATGATTAACAGGGGATAAGAACAGTACGCTATGCCTCATAGATTGAGGCGTGTAGCCTATATTCCACATTGGAATTAAATCAATCAACAACACAACAGATCAAAACTCCAATGCCTCAACATTTTTGCTAATAAAAAAATACAAGTGGTCTTACCTCTTAGCTACACCCCTTTCTTAAGACCCATTGTCAGATAACAGATATCTAGTGCCAGTGAACTGAGTGAGCATAAGCAGATATTATGGCTAAATCAATATCATATAGCAAGCATAACATTTGGTGATTTGTTAATGCAGCTGCTTTATCAGTGTAATGTTTTATTTGCACCATAAAAACACACATCATCTAGGGCAGCCCAGGCCTTCTTGTGTGGGGGGAAATGAGGACAGGAGGTTGTGTGTGTGTCAGTTATCAGTGTTTATACGGAGTAAAACAAAGCTAGCTAGATGGGTGCAGAGTCCACAGATCCATGGTGAGGGTGAAGGCAAGGGAGAGAAAGTGTGTTTGTGTGTGCGGGGGGGTGATTGAGAGAGAGTGAGAGAGAGCACATAAACTAGTCTAGACTCGCCGTGCTGTTAAATGAGGCAAGACAATGGCATGGACTCAAAAAGACTCACCAACACAAAGACTGAGCACTATGTGTTTAAATGCAAGGATATGGTGCATAGGAGAATAAGCCTATGTGACTTTGGCGTAGATCTCCCATGTCCTGTTATATCAATGTGTAAATCTGACCAATCAAATTAGGGAATAACACTTGACTGAGTGGAATGTAACTTTGCTGATACAAGTGACCTTATTTAACCCTGGCCCACTGAAAAAAAGGAAACTCACTTTAATATACAAATACTTTGCTTTTGTGTGGGCTTATCACCCAATCACACTAAGAAATAAAAAACATTATTAATCCCATAGTGTAATTAAATGCCTTTAATTTCATATCCTGAGAATAAGCCAAGTAAAAGCCTAGACAGGAAGGTCTACACCGAAAGGCGATTAGGCCTAGCCGTTTTGTGCAGATATTTAAAATCTAGTATCTACTAAGAGATGGTATCCTTGCTAACGAAGGCATTGGTATTACAGTCCACAGTCGGTCAACTGCAGAGGTTTAGGCTACTTACTGAAATTAAGCTTTTAATAAAAAGGAACACAGGAGTATGAAATTAATCCAGCGCTGCACATGTGCCATGAAAGTGCGCCTTTTGTAAACGACAATGACAATAATCTAATGTCTTCCGTATTCATATTTGATTATACCAACTGGAAATCGGATGATCAAGGACTGGCTGGCATTAAAGTAGCTCTAGTCGTCAGTATAACTGCTATTGGATTTTACTAAAATGAACGTTATGACAGCAGGTGTGAAATGACGCTCGTTTCATTTTCATGCAGCTATTGGTGTGGCGTGGCTAAGCTACCCAGCAACAGGCAAATACAGCTCAGAGATGAGAACGATTGTCTGCCCTATACGTTTCCCATTACTTTAGACGTTTACTGTAATTACATGTCCAAATGAACACTTTTTGGGCATGCAATGTGCTGCATCTACTGTATGAAATATGAAATAAAGCACGAGGCTAAGTGAAAGTCAAATGCGACAGACGTGTGCTTACCTGTGCTGTGAACAGCTAAAGCCAAATCCACAACGTTCTTCGGTCCAAAATCTTCTTATCACAGTCTGCTTACTAAATTACACATGTGACAGCCAAAGTAGCCTACAAATGTCGCCTAATAATTGGCAAAGATGTCGTTCTTCGCTGAAAGACGACAGTAGAACAGAGAGGCAAGCCAGTGTCAAAATATGTGCATGGGTTGAAAAATGAGGAAACGAGCCCACATTTATGAAGCGCGCGAAGTGAAATGTCCCAACTTGCTACATGCCTAAATAAAAAGCACACAGTCAAGAAGGCGAGGTAAAATCGATGGAGGGAAGGCGAAAGGGAGGAGTTGAAAAGTGTTGTTCGTCTGCGTCTCTTGGGTGGTATTACGCATTGCCGTGTATTGCCTCCATTTTATGGGAATCCCATGCCCTCTGTATCAACCAAAGGAGAGCACCCAACAGACTAACTACCATTTCAGAGATTTAAATACTGGCTACGGGCTTTGTCCCGGGCAGGAGGATGCTATCTGTGCCAGACATACCTGAGTCACACCATGACAGCTTCAGGTAACATCTAAGGAAAGACTAAAGATATAAAAGTATCCCAATAACTTGTCTAATGCATAAAAAATCCACATTATAATTATTTTAAATTTGCTGAGATTCATGATTACGATGACAGGCCTACACATTTGATGGACAAAACTGACACCTTACCAGAATGCCTTCCTGCCGTGCAGCTACCGGACTGGCGAAATTATTTCTAATACATTTATACTCAAAAGTATATATTGTACCATGTAAATCCTTACAGTAGACAAAAGTAGAAAAAATGTACAGTAATAGATAAATCCAGCATTGTAGGTCGTGACATGACTGTGGCACCACCTGCTGGAGCACAAGGCAAGTAAGGTGCTGCTATGTCAACAGGGCAGGTTTACATTTACATTTAGCAGATGCTCTTATCCAGAGCGACTTACAGTAAGTACAGGGACATTCCCCCGAAGCAAGTGGGGTGAAGTGCCTTGCCCAAGGACACAACGTCATTTTGCACGGCCGGGAATCGAACAGGCAACCTTCAGATTACTAGGCCGACTCCCTCACCACTCAGCCATCTGACTCCCTTAAAGTAAAACAGTTCTTCCATCAGGTCTGGAAGTTCCCAGAATTACGATACTTCAATGCAATACATCACTATACTTAATAAATCGATTATAGGCCATTTGTGCACACTCAACAGAGGCTTTTTTGTTGCTGTAGTGCTTTGAACATCAGTCCTACACAAACTTAGACACTGATGTTAATCAACATTGATTATCTTTGACCATTAAAAGTAACAGGACACAAGTTTATGTTTATTTTTATGAAAAGGACACAATGAGTATATAATAAATGGATAACAGTAACAAAATATGCAACATGTTGAGGTAAACAGGTTAATTAAGGTTTTTTAAATTAGGTTATTTCTCTTTGAACCATTGCTTACATTTACATTTAGTAATTTAGCAGACGCTCTTATCCAAAGCGACTTACAGTAAGTACAGGGACATTCCCCCGAGGCAAGTAGGGTGAAGTGCCTTGCCCAAGGACACAGCGTTATTTGGCACAGCTGGGAATCAAACCAGCAACCTTCTGATTACTAGTCCAATTCCTTGCTTCAAGCCTTTTTCTTGTAACATACATGTGACATATCTGAAAGCTTTGTTGCCATAAATTCAGAATTTATTAACATATTTATTAACAACTTTCACATGTACAGATATACAAAAGATTGGCATGTATCTCGCCCCCTCCCCCCACGATATTTGAAATACTGTTCAGTGCAAGGGGTGTAATTAAACAAACATCCGAGAAGGCCTGGGTGATTGTGGTCTGCATTGGATTGGCAAGGACTACTCCTTGGTTTACTTCATAAGAAATGTACTGAACACAAAAATGTGTTAAATACACAAATTACAATCGAGAACTAGTACAGTATAAACATACAGTAGTATTGCATTGGCCACAAATGAACTAAAGATCTGGTTGTTTGTTAAAAGATGCATGCACTGTTACCATTTGAATCCGGTTGGATGAAGGCAAACCTGGCAAACTCAGCAAAGTTAAACCCCAGTCTCTCCAGCTTGGTCCCATCACTACCACTGTTCTACATTGTCCAAGTAGTCTTCCATGGTGCTGTTCTCCTCCAAGTCCCACCAGTCTGGCAGCTGCACCTCGGTGTCCACCTCCCCTCCATCAGCCCCTCCTTTGTGTCTAACGTCAGGGGTGGTTAAAAAGGAGCTCTGGCCGAGCCGGGCCTCAGGCCACCCGGGTCTCTCGCTGGGCGTCTCCGGCCTCCCCCGCCTGGTTGCCAGCTTCCCTCTGAGCCACCTCCTTTCCTGCTGCCTCCTCTCCCTGGCCTGCCTGCGCTCCTGCTGCCTGGCTACCTGGAAGCGCTGGAGGAAGAGGTCACGGGCGTACTCGTACAGCTCCACGTCCCACTGGTTCAGCTGGCGGATGCGGTGCTGCGTCTCAGTGGGAACCTCCACGCTGGCTGCCCTCGTGCCGTTCAGCTGGGTGAAAGGCGCTATGAACGCCAGGCGGAACGTACGCTCAAACAGGTACTGGGTCTTGCGCTGGTACTCGGTCAGCCCGAAGAAGGCCATGTCCAGCAGGTTTCGTTTGGCGCTCTGCAACAGCACCGCCCACCGTTCGTCCGCGTTCATGGCCGAGACATTGTAACAGCCCACTAGGCTGAGGTCGGCCAGCATGCGTGTCTGCCGGTTGCTGGCCAGATTATAGGGACAGTCCATGAACTCCTGTAGGGAGCAGCCGGACCAGTCATCCCCAGAGTAGCAGCTGGGCAGCTCGGTGTGTGTGGGCGCATGGCCGTCACACCGGTGCAGGGATGCCTTCCAGGTGGCTCCACGCTGCACATGACGCCACTCGCTCAGGTAGCGCCATACCGGGTCCCGCAGGATGGTGATATAGTAGTAGTTCCTACTGGAGGAGAAGAAAGGAAAGACATGTTTTAAGGTGTACCTCACAAGCGCTTCACTCAGTAGACACCAAGTGATATTCCTCTTGGTGGTCAATTTAAGAAGGGAAGAGATGTTGAGATCCACTCAAGTGCTCTGTGGAGCCAGAAGGAAAAGTGTAACATAACAGAGGGGCTTGATATTAATTTACTGTATCCAACCCCATAAAGCCAAGAGGCATCATTCAACCCATTTTCATTCATACAAATGTATATCCTGAAGTTTTGTAATCTTCATCCGCATTACCTTGTCTTTTTTAAGGACACCATCTAGGCATTGTGGTACCATGTTGCTCACCTGGGAACAGATGGTGTCTTGGAAGGCTCACGGGTGTCCATACGGTAGGGAACGCAATTGGTCAACTCTGTCCAATCCGCATGAAGACCACAGCTCCAACCGGTGGAGAACCGTGAGAAAAGCCATGTTTCCTTTTTACCTGGACGGTAACAAGTGCATTTCTTTTGGCCAGCATGACACTCACAAGGCCTCTCGAGTTGAATATTACGCACTAAGTGACGTCCAAACGTTGTACCCCCTGTCTTTTGGATGTGAAGAAACACTATGACATCGTCACCTTTGATGTTAAAATCCACTGCACGGTTAAGGTCAGCAATTGTGAAATTAAACCTGGGAACAAAACGTGCCAGGGCACCGTCCTCGGCTACGTACGGGTCCTTTACTCCGGGTCCATTCCCAATTCCGTGTTCTTCTGTCTGGGATCGAACAGTATTGTCCCCGGACTTTGAAAACAATGACCCTAGGTGCAACAGCTGACAGTCGGAGGTAGGGCAAACATACTGAAGCACTATCACACCAAAGAGGAACACCATCAATAGGGCAATTATGAGGCGGTGGTTGTTGGTGGACTTTTCATCCATCTTCCAGAAAGAAACATATACACATAACTGGCAGTTGTATTCCCAGTTTTGGCTTAGGGGAAACACTGCTTATATCTGTTCTAGCTAGCACCAGTTAGCTAGCTAGCTATCTAACTAACAAAACAATGCACGACATAGCTAGCTAGTAAGCTAGCTAACGTTGGCTATCGTATTGTCGGCTGGCTCAAGTCCAAATAAACAATGGAGGTACTAGCCTTATCGCATTTGTTTTTCTAGACTCGTTCTCTCCGGCAGGCGATTTATATGGATTCATATATTAAGCTATCCAGCTTTAAACATTTTGTGTGTACCTAGTTAACTCCAGCTGACATCAGGTTTCCCTCATCTGCTCCCGTCCGATCTCTAACCTTTCCTCCCATCAGTCCCTGCGTTGGTTGCCTTGATTCCCAGATAATGACGTCACATACATAGGCGGGGGCGCGAGGCTCCGCCTGCCTACGCATTTCTAACTTGTTGAAGGTTTGAGTTTTGAAAGATTTATACATACAATATTTATATACTATAATACCATAATATTATAAAGTTGCCATAAATGTCAAGTAATTCTACACACTGATGATAATGTAGCCTCTAGGACGTTTGTTAACAAGCCGAAATAGCTCAGTTGGGAGAGCGTTAGACTGAAGATCTAAAGGTCCCTGGTTCGATCCCGGGTTTCGGCATTTTGACATATCTGTAATATAATAGTAGGCAGAAAATTACGTAAATAAACCATATTAATCCATATCCTTATATGGTAGCAACTTCGTAATGCGAATGGTATGTGGCAGAATGAGTTGTGTGACATTGGAATATTGAATACAGATATGTCTGACTGCACATTCAACAAAGCAAAAAGTATTATAATGATTTGAAAAATGCAAAAACAATTTAAATATTGGCAGTCTTTATTTGAACAAGACCAGGAAATGTTGTTTAATATACCTTTCTTTTACAATTGATCTTCTATGTCATTCTTGTTTTTATCATAACATTTAGGAGATTCTCCGAGTAAAAATTGTATGGATTGTTATGGCCTCTTTCAGAGACTTCTAAAACGGCAGCTCAAATATTTACACATTTTGTTTTATTGTTTTTCAGTCTCTTTTTCTCTGGCAAGAGGCGTTCTGAGTACCAGAGTCAGATGAAGGAGTATCTTGCCCACCAACTTCATCTGTATTTTTCTTTCCCAGAACTAAAGGTGCTCCATATTATTGATCAGGCCTGCCCAACCACATTCCTGGAGAGTTACCATGCTTTAGGTTTCTGCTCCAACCTTAATGTAACATATCTAGTTATAATAAGAAGCTGGTTGATAAGATGGATCAGGTTAGTAGTACTGGGCAAGGAGCAAAAACCTACAGGATGGCAGCTCTCACGATATGGCTGTCCTGTTAAAGATCAAATAAAAAGGAAAATCCTGCCTGGCCAGCAGAGCTGTTGGTTGGAAAAGGCTGCTGCCTTGACCCTCAAGCACTGACATTTACCATCCTTGCCCCCACCCCACCCCCCACCCCCACGCACACAAATTGGTTAGGTTTGAAAAATGAGTCTGATAACAGATACCCCATAAGTTCCCCCTAATGACACAAACAAGCACAACCGTTTGAAAAAATATATAACAAGATGATGTAATAGGTCTCAGAACTCAACAAAAGTAGGACAAGAAGTAAAGCCATGTGAGTTGTCAAATGACAGCATAGATATTTTGTGTGGGCATAGGTATGTATGAGGTCCCTTTCATGGCGTAATCTCTTATGTCCTAGATCCTTTTGAGCCCTCTTGACTGGCCAATCATAACTCTAGGGGGCATTATGTCATTAGGGGTTAAAGCTGTCTTTAAATGTACAATATAAATGAAGTCAAAGATGCTTCTGGCACAAGGAGGAACTAAAGAAGAGGCACAAAATGTCTAAAGAAATCAGCCCTGTCCAGACATCACCATACATACCATACAATCAGCCAATATGGTTCCGAAAAAACTGCAGATAAGATAATCTGTTTCTTTTACAGAATTCATATGTAAAACAGGTAATCTGATATCCATACAAATATTTCTGTTAATTTGTAAAAATTATTAATATCTTTTCATCTACAAATATGCATATCAATACATTCTGAATACTGTGTTTTTCAGATATTTTTGTCATTTCTAGAACCATGTTTGTAAATGCTTTAAAATAAACATGCAATTACATAATTTACTGTACAAGAGCAACTGGAGGGTAATGTGAAAAATAAAATATCCATGACTTTCTGGACCACAAGAAACTGTTGTGCTTGTCAAGTCATCCGATAAAAGAAACTCAGTGACACCACCTTGGAACACCTAGACATCTCAACTGACGTTAGAGACGATCTGACATTTCCTGCCACATTTAACTATGTTCTTTTCTTACAATGAGAAGTAGCCAAAAGCATACCAATGTTTCATTGTACACATCAGACAGGATGGTATCAAATTTATATGCTATGAAAACAAAGAATTTGAAACAATTGGATGTGAGAAGGGACCTTGGTTGACAGACTTTGTAAGTCAACACATCTCAAAAAGACATGTCAATCAATCAGAGTAAAGAGGTAAATGTCTATGTGGGACAAAGAAATGCCCCAAAAGCTCATCTGTTCTGTACACAGACCTCTCCCACCAGTTCCTAAAATTAGCTGTAAAATTCACTGTAGTACCGAATATATATATTTATATCCAACAATGACTAACAATTAGACCACATCCTCCACATAAAACCCTGTTACAATTTTCTTTTATACCATCCACGTTTCACTCTTCTCCGATTTGAATCAGAGTTGCCTTTTGTTTCTCTCTTTTCTGATTCATCTCAAACATTTTGGACATGCAAGCCCCTCCCTGTCAAGGCCACTCCTTTATCAAACACGCAAGACTGTACAGTCTGCTCTGAGCTCAACCTATCAGACTGACTGTGACTCAGGGATCCAGGCCTGGCAAGTGTTAACTTCGCCTTCTTTAGGGGTCATGACAGGGGAGTCCCTCCTCTCTCGCTGTTCTCTACGTTGGGACTTTCCCCCCACCTTTCCAACTCCATCAGACACTTTCAATTTCAACACTGCTAGTTTAAAAAGGACTAAAAAAACACACATGAGGTATGAACTCAGTGAACCAGTTGAGTGTAAATACAGGTCGGACGCCTGGGATGTGATACTCCTCACTTCCTTACTCATACATACTGAATTGTATGCACAGCATGGGCATGCAGAGAGCACTAAACCCTCACCAACCAGGCTCTCCTCCTTCCAAACCATGTCAATGTTAGCCCTGGAGCTTCATTCATTGTATTTTTCACAGAGCAACCTGATTTATGTTCTGTCTTGCTCTGAAAACCGGTCCAGAGCTTCAAGACATGTCGTTTTGCTCCTGTCAGGTATTTGTTTCCCCATCCCTGACCAGCCCAAACATATGGCCAATGTCTAAAAAGGAAGCGCAAGCACACACACAAACATGCACAACAAAACATGAGTACATGCTACATCATTCCTTAGTTGATCTCATAAGGGAAACGCATTGGTGAATAGATTCAGAAAAGCACACACACGCACACACGCTACACAGAGAGACACAGACACAAACACAGGTACTCAATACATTCATACGAACCGCGCACTGCTTCCTTTTCAAATAAATCGGAATAACAACCATTTAAGGGTAGCAATTAAACTATGAATAGTGGGATATAATGCTCATGTGGTGTGACAAGGGGACTCCCTAGAACTGATGTGTGGAACTTAAATCGGGATAATATGAGCAAAAAAACATTTTGGAAGAATATTGTATCGCTGTACACTGATGTCCATTTTTATAAACAAACAAACATTTTTAAAGTGAAGTTATTATAATATTAATAACTCAAGAGTCTTCCCCCCCCCCCCGATGGCAAACAGACCGAGGTCCTGAAGGCAGTCTTATTTAATGTCTCTCTGACAGTTTTCCCCTTTCTCTCCGTCTGTCTCACTTTTCTTTCTTTTTGACTCTCTCTTTTCCCCCTCGCTGGTCAGTTTTATCTCCAGAGGGGGGCGAGCACGGCCAGGGCAAACACCAACAGGGCCATGCTGCTGGGTGCCGTGGCGACGCTGGCGGGGGCTTCTGGCTGCACGTTGACTACGGGGACCACGCGGGGCTTGACTGGGTTAGGCGGAGTCGAGAAGTAGATGTCCCGGTCAGCCTCGCAGGACGGGGAGTCACAGCCACTACCGCTTTCCTCTCCTCCTCCGCTCGCATCCTCATCTGAACACACAGACAGACAGACAGAGACAGAGACAGAGAGAGAGAGAGAGAGAGAGATAGAGAGAGAGAGAGAGAGAGAGAGAGAAGGGGGGAAAGAGAGGGGAGTCAGTATGCTGCAGAGACAAGGATAAGCACAGGAAAGCAAGCCTGGTAACGGCCGTTGGTACTTATTCCTTACCATTGTCAATGGAGATGTCATTGCCACTGTGAGCAGCCTTGAGCCAGCTGGTCATTTCCTTCAACAAAGCAATCTGGGTGCGAATCACAATGTCTGGCTTTGTGATGTCCACCTCCACATCAGGGTTAGACACCTGATTGGCCAATCCATTACCCATGACGACAGACTCGTATCTAAAACAGAGAGGCAAAAATTAATTTTAGAATCTCCATGTCGACAGAGGGTGGCATAAAAACAAGTCTCTCCCTCTGATCTTGAAAATGTCCCCACTGTTGCAAATTTCCCCACTGTGGGACTAATAAAGGATTATCTTATCTTATCTCTGTCTCTCTCTCTCTGTCGCTCTCTCTGTCTGTCGCTCTCTCTGTCTGTCGCTCTCTCTGTCTGTCGCTCTCTCGGTCTGTCGCTCTCTCGGTCTGTCGCTCTCTCGGTCTGTCGCTCTCTGTCTCTCTCTCTCTCTGTCTCTCTCTCTGTCTCTCTCTCTGTCTCTCTCTCTGTCTCTCTCTCTGTCTCTCTCTCTGTCTCTCTCTCTGTCTCTCTCTCTTGATATCCCAGCATCAGTGGTACGGTAAGAACCGGGCACCTCACCTGCTCTTAGCGGTTCCGTTCCAACAGTCGTCACCGAGGGTGATCCTCTCCCCGACACACACAGTGTCTGGGAGCGTGGACCAGAACTTCTTAGCATGCTTCAACTTCTTCTTCACGTCCGTTACCTAGACAGAGTAGGTGGCAAACGGATCAGCAATTGTGCTCAATTTACCATATTTGTCCATATTTGACTTTCAAGTATGTTGCCTACGCCAGGGCTGCCCAACATTGTTCCTGGAGAGCTACTGTTCTGTAGCAAAAAAACAACAGAAGCTTAGTTGTCCATGAACTGGAAAGGGCAGCTCTGCGCTACACCATCAGTATGGGTGTTTGTGACAGGTATTGCTCAGTAGTAGAGAACTGGACTATGTCCCTCACCAGTCTGTCCAGGCTGGTCCCTGCGGCAGTGGTGGGCCTGGCGTCGGGACTGTAGGGACGGAAGCGTCCGGTGAAGCCTGTTTCCTTGACAGAGCGCCGGCTACGGAAGGCCATGCTGGATTTGGGCTGGCCGCACCCCTGGAAGACCTGGGTAGAGGTTGGAGTGAGCACAAACTCACAAAGCAAAGATGTGTGCGAACACACACACACACAGTCTTTACTAAACAAATTTGAAAACTACCTTTTGTGAAACTTGCATGCTGTTTTCTTGCATGTTCATAATGGCTTCTGAGATCTTCACGTCGATGGGGTCCATGACAGACTCAAAGTTAAAGGGCCCCTCCAGTCTGTCAGCAAGGCTGAGCATGGCATCTAAAACACAGCCACGAACACATATGTATATACAACCACATAGTTATTACTTTGCTTTGGGTAAAGGATGCAGTTTCTTTACATTTTCAAATTCTTTCTAATTTAATTTCTAATTATCCCTGTGTTGATGTTCCCCACTTCTACCACCAGGGGGGAGCACACAGCAGGCTACTCAGTGTGTTAGCTGAAAGGGGGGTTGTTAAACGGTTGGGGGTGCTGAACAAGGCACCTAAATTAAGCTGCCACACAAGGAGGCAGCAGACACCCCCCTAGTGAGGAAAAGAGGTTCAGGAGAAAGTAAACTGTGCCTATACAGCCTGACACACACGCGTACATATGCAAGTACACACACACACAATCAACTATTATAAAAACTAGTGATAAGATACCAGCCATGGCAGTTGGGACACTAATTCACAGGACAAAGGGCAAAACCCCAAAATAGTAAGCCACCTGTATGCCAAGTCAAAGTACCTTAAGACTCATTCTAGTAGTCAAGTATAGAGTCATTGTTCCTCTTACCCAGGAAGTTGTTCCACTCGGTGTCGAGGTCCGCCTGGTTGGCCAGGCACCCCCGCATCACGTTGAGACAGTAGTTCTGACACGGCTTCAGGGCCACCTGGCCGGAGCAGTATGGACAGTACAACATCTTCATGGCTGCTCGCACACAGCTGGGGGAGGCACTCACCTGGAGTAGAGGTGGAGGGAGGGAGAGAGGAGGGCACAGGGGACAGTTACCAATGGAATGTAGAAAGACAGTGAATGTGTCCACAGCTCCTTTTATCTGGTCCTACTTGACAAAAACAGACAAACTGACACACTGGAGCCCTCATAATTCAAATGTTCTCAAGCTCTGCTCCTTAAAATATAAATCAGACCATGGCAGTGGTGGTTGAAGGTTTATAGCGGGAGTCCAATGTGCAGCAGCTAATGATTAGTGACTCACACACACACACCATCCTGCCAGGACTGTTGTAAAACCGTTATGTCACTCAGGCATAACATCAGACCTCAGCTCTCTCTTTTCTCACACTCACTCACACACAGTGTTTCCACCCCAACGGAGACATATAGGTCAGAAAAACCCTGGGATATGGAGTTCACTGTTTATTGGCCCGCTGCATTATGTTGTCATACTTCACCTGCAGTCACCACACCTGCTGAGACAGCACAGAGGGCCCTGCGGATGAAGGAGGGGGGGGGGGGGGGGGCTGTGTGGTCGCAGCTTGACTGGCTGCATGTTACCCCCCAACACCCAGATCCTGCTCAGCCCATACACAGCCCCCCCCCCCCCCCCCCCCCCGTGTGTCACATCACCCGCCCGTTCTCTTACCGTGGAGACTTTGTTGACCACCTCGGGCATGAGCAACAGGCCGCGCGTGAAGGTGCGTGCCGCCACGAAGGCCCGGGTCAGTTGGAGGCGGAGCTTGCGTGGCACGTCTCCGAACGGCTGCAGCTGGTCGGTGTGCTGGCTGACACACTCCATGTACGAGTCGCTGAACTCGTACTGCACGTTGACCAATCGGAACATGCGTTCCAGGAGGTCGGCCCAGAAGTCCGAGAGCATGGCGTCCAGGTTGACGGCGCTGCTCCCGGTCACGTAGTAGCGCTTCAGCGCCTGGAAGAAGTTCTTGAAGAGCTCTGCGTTCTGGACGTACATCAGGCCGTACGTGCGGACGAACATGCCGTTCAGAGAACGCTCGGCGTTGTCCAGCAATTCCCGGAAAAACTCTTGGAAGAAGAACAAGAGAATAGCGGTTAAGTATTAACATTGGCTTTCAGCTATCAAGATAAAAAATATTTAAGATGGGATAGGCTTGGCTTCATTTTTAAACCCAATTAGATAGAGAATTTTACTGTGGTGACTTTTCATATAAAAAATCTGAAATTAATTAGACAGATTTAATTATATCTATCTGTGGGATTGTAAATATAACAAGATTTTGAGACACACTGTGATTGTATACTAAACAAACATTGTACACATTTCCATAAACAAAGAACGGAAAACATTAAAGATGGCTGTTTTAAAGATGTTTTCAACCATGTCATTTCTATGACAGAGGGAGAGGAAAATTTGAAGAAGCACAAACAACCATGCTTCCATATATACGACAGCAGGGAACACTGCCACGGACGGCAGAACAACCTGCTTGGGAGACCATCAAAACAGACTGATGTTTATTCCAGTTGACCTGTCCTGGATTCCTGACTTCAGCAGAAGTCCTAAAACCTGGTCTGTATGGGAAGAGAAACAGTTGGAAATGGAAGAAGAGTTGGGGGGGGGGGAGTCTCTTTCAGGCAATGTGGCTGAAGGCTGAGCATGGGAGCAGAGCTGCCTCGTCCCTGTAGACTACACCATTCAACAGAAATGTCTCTCCACATCAAGCCGCTTCAAACTGACCACCATCAATGGCATTTTTCTGTTGTCACATTCCATTGGCCTTCCTTTCTCCCCAGCTTCTCTTGGTCTGTCCCTCAGAGGCTCTCTCAATAGGATTACTGAATAATGCAGCCCCGTCCCCTCCCCGAGTAGGGGACCTGTACCCCCCTCCAGCCCCACATCTCTCTCTCCCTCTACTGCTTTCTCTTCATCAGTTCCTTCAGAGGGCTCTCTTCACTAGAGACAGGGAACAATGACCTACTTCATCCTGAGGAATGTCCATCACCCCCCCCCTCCACCCCAAATAATCCAGCCCCCCTCTCCCACGATCACCCCCCCCCCTAACCCACCCCACCACCACCACTTTCTTAATCTGAACAAAATGAGAATTCCACACTCTCCCCCCCACAAAAAAAATTCACCTCACTCTTGCATGCACACACGCATACACACACCCCTTTCAGTCTTTGTGTGGACTGAACTCTCCCTCCTTCTGCTCCTTGTATACACAAAACTTCTGTCTCATTGCAGTTTCTCTGGGTGCCCTCTGTTCCGCTTTGAAATGTAAAGTTCCCATGCTCTTTCTGAGGGAGTCACCAAATGCTCCTGAATCTGTCACCAGGACACACACACACACAGTCCCAAAGCAGCGCTGTCACTTCCACTTCAGACTGACGCACTAAAAAGAAGAAGAAAAAAACTAGGTGGGGGAGGGGCGAAGGCAAGGCGGGGGTGGTTTGGAGCGGGTTAAGTTGAGGGCTTTTTTAACTCCAAATCCCCACTGTGTCGCCAAGGATACCGGAAACACTGCAGCCCTTCCATTTACCTCCCCCCAAGGCCCCACCCCACCCCACCCCTCACACACACACACAAAGACAGGCGAGAGGGCACCCAGCTCCACACTCCATTCACAGAAATTAAAACAAAAGCCCCCCCCCCCCCCCCCCCCTCTACGGAATGTCATAGTAGCCACAAGTTTAAAGTCAGTGAAAGGAGCCATGGGACGAGGAGGAGAGACTGTACTTCCATCTTCTGTCTGTTCAGCCCTCCTGATGATCCAACACATCCAACTCTGTAGCCAGGCACAGGAGCGTGAGACGTGTCATATGAGGTGTCACAAACCTTCCTCAGGTTACTAACTTTCATTTAGGAGACTTGGGGGGGGGGGGGGGGGGTTCTCTGGCTGAAGTTAAGAGCCTGTATGAGACCAGCGTTACACAAGCATCTTGCATCGTCATTAAAAACGGTTTATGACATCCAGCCATCTGCCAACAGGCCGCGGAGCTGCTCGCTCCCTCAAAAAATGTGCCGCTGCAGCCATTGGTTTAAGAAAATGTGGGTGAAAGGTTGCAGGGAGAAGGAAGGAGCCTGAGTGGAAGTGTGCGTGAGTAAAGTCCTCCTGACAACCAAGAATCATGTGGGACAAAGAGACAGATGACCGCCAAGACTTTCTATATTCTCTCCTGTCTTTTTCCCTCGCTCTCTCTCTCTCAACGTTTCTCTGCATTTCCACACTCAAGAGCCCCGATGGTGGTCACAATCCATCACTCCATGAAAAGAGTTGACCATTCCCCCCCCACCCCCCCTTCCCTTCATGTTGGACCTTGTCGCCCCCCCTTCTCCTCCTGCACTCCCCCCAATCTCCTCCCCCTGCCCTCCCGCACCCCCTACTCCTCCCCCAGCTACCATAAACCCTGCTCCTCCCAGTACCAACCCAGGCAGTAATTGCATCCTATTTGTGCCAATTAGTCCTTGAGCTTCTCCCTTTTCTTCTGGGATTCCATCCCTCCTGCTGTGAGCAGGCTGCTGTGAGCAGGCTGCAGTGGTGGATGGATGCGTCTTGATGTGTGGGTGGGTGGAAAGGGGGGGGGGGTGTTTGTGTGTGTGTCTGGGGGGAAGGGAAGGGCTTAATCCCAGTGCTTAACTCCCAGACATAGCTGCACTGGACAGGGTCAGTGCAACTGGACAGACAGACAGGGACAAATCCTGACCAATGGAGAGCGGGAACTATTTCTGGCCCAGCGCTTAATTGGCCATGACTCCTACCTCCAGGCGCATGACGAGGAGTCTGCTTAACCACACACACCACTTCCTGAGTTTGTTTGTGTGTGTGCACTCCTATGTCTATGCAGCTGTGTTTATTCCTATGTATACTGGTGAAAATGAGCAATTAGGTTGCGTCATCATCATTACCATCTCCAGTCACTGTAAATACAATGCAACCCACTTCCTGTCGTGGATCCGTCAGGAGGAAGTGCCTGCTCCAGTTAGCTCAACGTGAGAACAGGAAATGTTGGGAAAGAAACCTGAGCCTGCCACCTAATCTTGGTCTCATACTCCAGGTGGAGGAGAGAGCACAGCAGGGCTTGTAAAGGTACCCCACATCTAACAGCTCTGAGAAACAGGCTGACCAGCACACACTCCACCCAAACAGAAAAGGGAGGAAGAGAGAGAGCTGGGAATGAAAGAGACAGAGAGAGAGAGAGATAGAAAGAGACAGAGAGAGACAGAGAAGAGAGAGGAATGGGCAGTCAAAGAACAAATGAAAGAAGAAAAGTGGTTGCTAGCAGTCATAATAACAGAAGATAAAATCATGAGCAGAAAGGAGAAGGAAAGAGAAATGAATTGTGTGACATAGAAGAGAAAGAGCATTGGAGGGAGAAGGGGGGAGAACAGAGTGAAAAGTGTGGAGAAAGAGGAATGAAAGAAAAAGAGTGATGGGACAAAGGGCAGTGAGAGAGAGAGACGGAGGGGGGGGGGGGAAGCTCAAGCAGCCACTGCATTCCAACACGTCAAATTCCTGTTCACATCTGGCTGCAATACACATGCTCCATGTAACTGACTATCCTTTTGTCACCCCCCCCAGCCCCCTCTTGTTAAGGTCTTTCACTACACGTCCCAAACCCCAAGCAAAACATGTGAAGACTTGGGGCTGAGAACACATGACAGTGTGTTTGTGTGGCAGGAGTGTGTGTGTGTGTGTGTGTTTCTGATCACAATCATCCCATCACCCTCTCCACCCTTCCTTGCCCCAGTATCTACCCCCCCCCAGGCAGTAGCTGGTGGTAGTGGTGAGGTTGGGGGGGGGGGCCTGGGAGCCCCCCAGCAGTGACCAGACTGTCCCCTTCCTCAGTGACTCAGCACAGTGACCAGACTGTCCCTTTCCCCAGTGACTCAGCACTGCTGCACGTTCCCATGCATCCTCCCTACAGGAGAAACCTGATCCAGATATTTACAGACACGCGCAACACACAGAACAGGAAGTATGTGCAAGAAGGGCCCTGTGAGCGTCTGCGCGGTCCATCTGGGAGCAGGCCTGGCTCCCCCAGCAGGCCAGGAGAGAGTGGAGAGGGGGACACGGGGACCCAGGACATAGACGTTGTGAGACAGGTGGAGGGGCCAACACACACAGACTGGGTGTCTCTGCTCTGGCAGGTGGGAGTGTCTGTCAAAACCTCGCTGCACAAGGGCTGCAACTCTGCAGACTGAGCATTGACTGGCAGTAGGAGATAAGCAAGGGATCAACAGCCCAGTACTCTGTGTGTGTGTGTGTTTGTGTATGCGTGTTGGCAGGGAAATGTATGAGTGCGCCTAGGAGTGAAAACCAAACCAGCTACAACATGACTTGTGTGTGTGTGTGTGTGTGTTCCTTACGGTCAAAGTGGTTGTGTCTCTGTTTGAAGGTGGTCTGGAGGTTGTTGCTGAGGTGGGAGACTGGGGCCTTCAGGTCTGAGTGGCTCTGCTGACTCAGCTTCTCCTCCATCTCCAGGGTGCAGCAGGACACTCCCCGGGGACACACCTTCAGCGGAGCTCCTGGAGGGGGCGGAGCACAGGGTTACACACACATCACACCTCTATACCTCTGTTACACGCACGTAACGCACACACACTCTTCTACAGCTCCATCACACGCACATAACACACACACACACACACTTCTATCACACCACCACACTCACTTAACAAACACACACACACTTCAAGACCTCCATCATGACCATTCTTACACAAGCAAGTGCATACCAACACACATTCAGGTGCGGCAAGCACATATTGTCTTCCCGGCTACGGTCCAAGAATTCTTCAGTGGCATCTTGTTTTCACATCAGAGGAGAAATGCTGATTTACGTGTTTCAGTTTGAGCCGTTTTATTCTGCCCACATGAGCGGCTCTGAGCCCCGGTCAGTCCAGACGCTCTACACTGCACCTCTACAGCTGCTTCTCATAGGAGACTGACAGTGTGTGTATCCCAGAGAGAGAGGGGGGGGGTTGGAGATTGGACTGACATAAAGCAGGATGTTGAACAAGCTGACAAGCTCCGGGCAGACACTGTCCCAAGACGTTCTGCCTTCTCCGACTGAACAAAGTGACCGTTCAAAATGTAACCGAGTCCTCTGGAGTTAGAACAAGTGTCTGAGAAAGGGGTGGTCGGCGTGAGCTCAACATCCCATTAACACGGGGGTGAGGTCGGCCGTGGGTAGAGGAGGCCGAATGCAAAATTGCAGCTGCAATAATGTTTTGTTTTTCTTTCTTTCTAAACACGGCTGTTGGACTTTGGGGAGAACACAGGGGTCCTTTCACTCTGCCCAGGCTCCATGAGCCTGTTTGGTTTCCCCCGCCTGCACCAAGCGACCCGGGGCCTACGCGCCTGCACAGGCAGCCTCCACACCGTCGTCACGGGCAACACATTGCTTTCCTGCACAGAGAACATTTTCAACTGAAGTCCCCACCTTTTCATACTAAATGAAAGTCAGCCGTAAGGCTGTAGCTAGCAGACACTTGGCCGCAGAACAAGAAACCAATGTGGGATGTTAATAGAAGACCTACATCTATTAATTCCTATTCAGCCCCCCCAACAGCTAGACTAGTGTGAGATGAAGATGTTTCCTGTGGATACACGCCACACAAACATCGTGATCACTTACGCAAGAATCAACATCAAAATAAACAAATAACCATCTCATACATAAGACACTGATGCAACTGTCAATGCAAAATAGGGACACAGAAAAAAAACTGAGCGTGCTGAGTTTGAGAGCAGCTTAGCCTATATTAAAATATGAATCTCTTCACAATGCACCAAAGAGAAGGGAAGACACCACCAAACTAGTCCCCATATTTCAGGGACAAGGTCAACACACCCAGATTTGGCAACCACTACCTAAGCACATTCACACATCGCATCACTGCCCAACACATACCTCTTTGTACCAGCATGATTGGAGGGGAGAGCGACCCAAAATAAGCAGTGGGCACACTACACACACTACCTATATACACACACACACACACACACACACTACCTACACACACACAGCTATTCAGTCAGCACTCCACCAGGGCCCCTGCTTGCCACAGCAGCAGACACTCTCTGAAGGGATTCATCCATGAGGAAACTAGCATTAGTCACAGTGTACAAATGAGAACCAGACATGTATTTCTTGCCACTGTCTCTGAAATTGAAAAGCCTTTTATGAGGTAAAGTGCATTTGGCATAAAGGCAGCCCGCCACTCAAATCCCCGCGAATCAATTGGGAAATGGAAGACGCATTATGCCCATTCAATAACAAATAAAGTCTTTGGTTTCGAAATGTTCAGTCCTTCTCATGATGCCTTATGAGGAATCTATTGCTCGTTATCAGTGGATGTGAAGGGTGACAGAGGGACTTCCCAGGAGCCTTTGTGTTTGGGGGGGGAGCTGGGTAAAACACTTTGTCACAGACGTGAGACCCTTCAAAGACCTCGTTTGTCTCGCTTCCTAATTACATGGGGATCCAAGGGGTGGCATTGTTCAAGTGTCAATCAAAAGGAGAAATGAGTATTTATGGTGGTCAAAACAAGAGAACATAAGCTTGTAAACAAACATGTGACTGTGTGTCATGTTATTCATCAGTGCTCCCGGCTTCTCCTTTGTGGGCGACCACCATTCTCTTTTTAAACGCCTCATAAAATAAGTCACTTCCCTTTGACGTTCTAACCAGGGTTCTCAGGAAGGATGGTGGGGGAGGTGAAAATGCATGGTGGACAAAACCCAGATTAGACACCACACCGCCCCCTATGCCTGCCATCATGTGGCCCTGACTGGCCCAGACGGAATCCCCCCCTGCTCACCTCACCCTCACCACCCTGCAGGCTTAACCGCCAGGGTGAAAGGTTAACAGCCACTCCTCTGAGAGAGGTCCTGTCCCCTGACCCCTCTGTCCACCAGCAAGTTCACCCACCACTCACACAAACACACAAACACACATACACACACGCCTTACACCCCACACAAACAAACAGAGATTAACACACACTGAAGACCACAGATATACACACAGCTATAAAATACTAAATGACACACACACACACACACTCTCTCACACACAAACACTCTTAGTCAGAAGTCATAAATTCCCCAGGGGATTATTTCAGTCCGTAACTCCAGCCGCCACAGAGACCGCTAAAAGAGCGCCATGAAGGAGGCCCTGGGGTCCCCGCCTGCCCCCTGACCAACGACCGGCGTCTGTCACTAACGTATCACAGCAACAGTCCGCCAACCGCTCTTCACACCACACCCCTGTCTGGCTGAGGGCACACACACACACACAACTGAAGCCACCAACTAGATTCCTGTTTAGATTACAGCAGCAACAAATGGTGCTGAGGTAACACATGAAAGCAGCACACCCAAAGAGGATACGGATGTCAGGAAAATAGCTTGATTATCAGTAAATTGCTGTCATTTGCCTGCCAAAGTGTCATGTATCCCAGCCCCGAGATTGTGAAATATAAGGTTTCACTCTGGAAGCTCTCTTCCTTAAGTCAGTCACTCTGATAGCTCCCTACAGTGGATGCGGAGGAGGTAAACATGGCCTGGAGCATTACTCACACTGAAACTAGTGTAAATCTACACGCCCTGCAGTCATAACACCCTCTCCACCCCCTCTCTCCCTGCTCACCCCCAACCTCACCTCATCCAGAGCTGTAATTATCCCCAGGCTGGAGGAGTGGGACCATTTGTCGGGTAACTTTTTCTTCTACTTGTTTTTTTCCTCGACTGCTCCAACGGTCCCTCCTCCACATAGCTCTGACTGAGATATAGGTCTGTTGAGGACTCAGGGTTGCCATGGCTGCCGATACAAGGTTGCAGTAACAAGACTGTGACGTCTACTGACAAAGTGATTCCATCTTTGCCCGATTGCTCCAAGTATGATACCTCGAATGCCTCGCAGAGGCGAATTACAGGGGAGGGAAATTAAGTCGAATGGAGGGGAAAGATAAAAAGACAGCTAACCACTAGATATTTCATTTCTAAAATGATAGCAATTACTTTTCAGAGGGTTGTTCTTTCTCCAGTTTGTCATGTCAGAGCATGTTGTCAGGTACTGCTCTTCTCCACCATTCCTGCATCTCTCTCTCCCCCCACCTCTCCCTCCTTCTCCTCCTACTCCCAGTCTTCGTTCAATCGGAGTCAAGTCAGTGCCTCCGTAAATGTCTATACACATCTACTTCAAGTCAAGCCGAGGGATAATCATTTCCCTAGGAGACACTTTAAAATCCACCCAACTCGAGACAAAGTCACTGGCACGAAGCTTTCCCTACTGAGCTCTGTGTGAAACTGGAAGGTGGAACACTAGAACGTTCACCCGACATCTGAACACAAGCCTTCTCCACCAGCAGCTCTGTTTCTGCAGTGTTTCAAAGGTTAAACAGAGGCCCGGCTGAAAAGGCTCAGTGTTCCTCTGCGTCTTTGGACAGCGTTTCAAGATATTCAGGGAGACCTTTCTAAAGCTTGATCAGTAGACCGCAACCACTGTCCCACTCAACCGGAAAACAGATGGAACTCTATTAATACATTTTAAACATTAAGGTAAAAGCAAATGTTAAAAAGCACACACACACACACAAACCTCATTGCGAGGTTACCACCGCAAGGGGGAAAATGTTAAACAACGTTCTCCTGTAACCGGAGACCATTATTAGAGACTAAACTGCTCATATGGAGATCATCAGGGCAGGGAATTACTTTCTCCTTCTCTCCCAATCCACCTCACCTCCCTTCAAAATACTGGCACGACAAGTTTACAGCAGTTTGGACAACCTCATAACGCTTCCCATCCTTGGGTGGACTGACTCGGGCAGCTCTGAACGAGCCAAGAAGCTCTAAACAAAATGGAGGCAGCCGAGTCAGGGGCCGAGTCATTAATACGGTAGCTTCAGCTTGTTCTATTCCTCTTCTGGGCCTGGCATTTCGGACTCAGCAGCTCAGCAAAGCGCAGCTGTACAATGGAGTACCTCGTCTCACTTTTATGAATGCGCTTACTCCGCATGACTGGTACACTGACACAACAAAGTGCCCCGTGTATGCATGTCCTTGTTATGAATAAGTATGGAAGAGTGTCGGATTGTGTTATAAATGATGGAGCTACACTCTCATGAGAGGGTGTCAATGTAACACGAGTTCGAAACCTACTAGCGAATAATTACTTATCACGTCACATGGATCCCCCTCAACGCCAGGCGAGTTATTGGGCAGACCCCCCACCCCCCCCGGCCTGGGGGGAGGGCAGGTGCTGTGTTAACGAGGAAGTGTGCTAACGAGCAGGATATCCCACGCCGCGCAGACATACAGCCTCTTGCGGGAGGGCTGCAGGAAGCAGCTTTCAGCACACAGACACCACAGCCAACCCCGGGCCGCTCTCGCCCCGGCCACCATTGCCGACGACGTGAGAACTTCCTCTGTGGCTCTGTTGTGGCCAATCAGAACCATGTGGATCTGCCATTCTGTTTCGATGACGAAACAGAAAATGTGGAAACAGAACATGTGGACTGTGCTCAGAGTCCCGGGTGTTCTCTTGGATTACTATGTAACCATAAAATGACAGCATAAAAGCATGACTCAATGTTAATACAATACCAGAGTTTATTGCATGGGAGTACCCATTTGTGTGGCGTGACCAATTATTTGAAGGGTACATCAAGAATGCAACAGATACTGCTGAAAACAACTTTAACCTCAATACATGTGGTTAGAGAAGTCACACAAAGTTAATGATTAGTTTTGTATCGTCTGGCTGAGCGAGTAATGAGCATCCCAGCTGCCACTCTTTGCCGGGGCGGAGAGACAGGAAGTTAACTTTAAAACCAAGCCACCAGGTCACAGAGAGACACCGACATCCTTCACAGTCCTTTCAACAGTAGTGGGTGCAGACAGGCCGAGAGAAATAGTAGCCTGCCTTGTAACATGCGCTTTGACTCGCCCTTTTTAATCCATTTAGAAGAATGCTCCACATTCCCTTATGGGTTCAGGAGCTTAGGTTAAGGAGAATTCAATTTGGAGAGGGAGATATTTTACAGTTAGCATAACTAGGCAGCCAGCCGCAAGACCATGGAAAGCATCTGTGAAAGAAAATTATGTTTCCTTAAATAAATCAGGGATTAAAATCTCTCACAAAACACAGCTGTCAAAACACCAAACTGCCAGGATTTGCTTTTTTGGATGGCACGACATTGATAAAACTGAATAACATGAAGGAGCAGAAGTCAGGGTGAAAACCATTGTAACACTGAGCTGTCTACTCTCCCTCACTACACGGCCCAACACTACCTGACAGCAGTACCGCCTGGTCCCAACACAAGCTCTTCTCCTGTCTGGCCCCCCAGTGGTGGAATCAACTCCCCACCTCCATCAGAGACACTGACTGTCTCTCCACCTTCAAGAAAAGGCTCAAGACGCACTTGTTCCGGGAGTACAACGGTACTTAGGAATGGTTCGCTTGACCCGATGTTAGTTTCCTCAAGGATCACAATGACTCTTGCTCAGAGACTTGTTGCTCTTGTGGTTAGTGGTAACTGATTTAAAATTGTTTGTACTCGCTGTGATATATTGTTTTTTATTATTGTTGCTTGTCTTTTTTTTCCACAGGTACACTTGCACTTATAGCAGTTCATGTTGTTTAATTGTAACTTGTTTAACTACATGCTCGTATGGTTCTTCCCTTTGGCACTTACTTTGGTTGTTCACAATGTGTGCTTCATGTTTTGGCTACTCGCAATGTTTTGTGGCTATCTTCTTGTTATGATCAGTGACCTATGCACTTTGTAAAGCTCTCTCTTGGAAGTCGCTTTGGATAAAAGCGTCTGCTAAATGAATACATGTAAATGTAAATGTAGTACGTCTTAGTAACACCGAGAACAGGTCCCCTCCCCATTTATTTGGAAATTTACCATGAAATCTTTTCCTAACTAACTAAAACACCCTGTTGTAAAAGAATGGAAAAAAAATTGAGAAAGGAATGCATTCTAACTGGTGCACAGTCACACACACTGAGACCCATAAATCCTAACCCCCTGCCACCAGAGTCCATCTCTGATTGCTAAGCCAGTCAGGGCCTCCGGCCAATTAAAACTCTCCATTTGTGAACATTCCAAAATGCTGTCATCCATGAACATTTACCCAGAAGCCCCTGGGGAGATTCCACAACATGGCCCTGGCCTCTCGCTCTGTGTCTGTTCCCGTCTCCCTCCCCAGCCCTGCGTCTCCACCTTTGTCTCCCCACACAAAAGCTCCCTGCCTACACCACTTCCCAGGTCACTGCTTTGTCAATGATTTTAACTTCCCCACATACATTTAAAAAGTCACCAAGCGGCCTACGCTCACCAGCGGAGCTGCTCACACCAGAACACAGAAAACCCTGGGAGCTTCATGAGCTTGCAGTTGTATTCCCGTCTCATCTGAATGCTATAGGAGGACGGTTCTGGACGGTCGGATCTCTGCATGTGAGCCAGCGTTAGGTAAACATAGTCAGCCTGGCTGAGTGGTGAGGGAGTCGGGCTAGTAATCAGAAGGTTGCCAGTTCGATTCCCGGCCGTGCCAATTGAAGTTGTGTCCTTGGGCAAGGCACTTCACCCTACTTGCCTCGGGGGAATGTCCCTGTACTTACTGTAAGTCGCTCTGGATAAGAGCGTCTGCTAAATGACTAAATGTAAATGTAAATATGGTTCCAGATTAGTGAATTACAATGCAGTGTGAACTTTATTCCCATGTAGCGTCTGAATGTAGATGAGGTTGTTGGTACAGCTGAAGAGAGATGGGTTCAGGTGGTAGCTCCCACCTCTCTCTGTCTTGAAGGGAAAGCACTATTAATATGTGTGTGAGTGTGTGTGTGTGTGTGTGTGTGTGAGTGAGTGAGAGAGTGTGTGTGTGTGTGTGCGTGGGGCAATGTGAGTGTCAATGTCGTGTTCGTTTACAATGGTGGATCTCATTGCCGAAGAGTACAACAGAAAGAAGAGTGGAGGACATCGAACATCTCTGGGGACTCCTATGGCAGACAGCTACACACCACAGACAGCTACTCACAGACACAAGGGTGGGCCAAACCACCCATGACATCACTGAAAGAAAAAGCTAAAACCACCAGCACTAGCAACCTGTGCAACAAACATCTAGTGAATCCATTCGAGACAGAGGATGTGATTTAAGCTAAGACCGTTAATCCAACATTTCTCTGTGCGTCCTTCTTCCAGGTATGGGCCTTTTATGAGTGGTTGAGTTTCTCCGTTTGATCTAGGGCCTCTACCGTGGATTACAGCTTGGCAGTCTGGGGCTGTGTGTGCGTGCGTGCACACACAAGTGTGTGTGTATGTGTTTGTGAGCGTGTTATCTCCCAGCTTTGCAGAGACAGGCCGAGGTTTTGCAGACAAACGGAGAGGACAAGTTACAGCACAGCGTGATTATCACAAGGGAAGAGAGGAGGAAAAGGAACGAGGCACAAAAGATCTTCCCGTCGACTCTTCAGTAGCCCTCCCTTTTTCCACTAACTCACAGCACACAAATGAAAACAGACTTTAAAAGAGGGCCTGAAAAACACTATTTACTTAAGGCCAAGTGCTTTACCATGGGAGCCTTACACAAACAATGTTGGGCTGTCAAGAGAAATGGACTACTGACTTCTGTCAAGCTTACAAATGTGTCCTCACTCAAACATGCTTCACAGTACCAGTAAATCAGTGTTTTGGGCCTTTCTGGATTCCTTTTTGAAACTGTTTTTTTCTTCTTTCTTTTTTGTTGAAAACGTACATGTTTTTAAAGCAAACCATCAGCACGTATAGGCAAGAGTTCAAGAGACATCACAAAAGGATGAAAAGAAATGAAAAAAGACAATACATCGGCAAGATCCACCATATGAGTGCCTTTCAAGTTCTAACACACAAACAATACATTTCATCCTAGTCAGTAAAAGGCTAAGCGCACCTCATCAGGACAGGGGAAGTCTTTGACAATGTTTATAACAGACATCCAAGAGCAGCTGAAATCCACCAGATGTTGAAGGCAGGCAGGACAGGCCCGGCGAAGACCCCCAGGCAGAATGAGGTCAGGTACAAGATCAGGTTTCTGGGCCCTCAAAGCTACAAAAGGGCAACAATGATTCTGATATACCTGTTGGGCTTCAGGAAACTGGACACCCAGCGTAGGCGGTGGGAAGAAAACCACTCATAGCCAACTGTCAAAGGAAGCTCGAAAACCTAAACCTAAAGGTAGAATGGTTTATTGAGCTTGAGTCATGGACTCCTCGGCCCTCTCCTCACCGATGTGGACTGAATGTCAATAAATCATGGCAGATATGAGTCTGGTTGTGCCGCTTCAATAATGTAGATGGGTTCTTTCTCCCAGAATGTCTGTCTCTGGTTTCCTCACAAAGCCTAGTTTTTCTTCCAGGGAGAACCAACCTCAAACTCACCAACTGGGTGATTTGGGAGCTTTGGAGCCTTTATTCAAAAAGTATTTGATTCTTTGTGAAAGTTTCTCTTTTTTCTAATTGTACCTTAGCCAGTGGGACTACTGCCGGCGGTTGGCTCATGTTTTAAATTTGGTTTTTGACGACCAGTTTTAAGACATGGCATCACCTCGTCAGTCAAATTCCTGGAGCTATGTGAAAAAGCCAGAATGCCTCCCACAGCTTTCTAGTTTGGCCAAAACATTTAGTTTTTAAAGCAAAAGCAGAAGACCTTTGCTTCTCTGCTTCAAATAATTATTATGTTATACATTTTCAAGAGCAGACTACAGAGAGAGGGATTAGGTAATTAGGTGACCTATTAGGCCGACTGTACTTTGGAAAACTGAGTTAAGTGTTAGTGGGAGCCTCATCGGTGGGAGTCTTGATGTAGGCCTTGGGAGTAATTAGCAGGGATTCCATCTCATCTGGCCTGGACCCAGCACTGGGGTTTCAGCCCAAACATGCAGTAGAGTCCCTGGCGTTTGGCCCTAACGCCTCTCCCCAACCATAGAGACCTTTGGAAACACTCCCAACCTAATCATCACCATAATCATCCTGGTCATCATCATACTCACTATCGCTGCATTTAATAAATCGTGACTGAATTACACAGTGAGTTCCATACTGTCCTTGGTGCCTCTTCGGAAGGCTAATAGGATGACTTGAGTGAGTGAGGAAGTGAAGGCCTGTAAGGGCTGAGTGTGGGCCAGCCAGCTAGGAGGGTCAGGGGGTCCGGCCTCCACCCTGCAGTTTGGGATCAGTGCCTGCAGCCTCGCTCCACACTCCTCACAGCTGGCCGAGTGACACCAGCTCCGAGGGGATCGACACAAAAGAGACACACAGCAGCTCACATATCAGTGGAACAAAAAAACAAAAAAAAAAGATATACACCACCCACCACCTCCCGCATAAAGGACTTCCCCAGCAAAGGGGAGCGGCAACGTGGAGCAGCGCGAATGTATCTGAGCCACGCTGCAACAGCGTTGGCATGGGAGCAGCGGCATGTCTGTGTGTGACAATAGCAAACGACAAGTCGCTGGTATGCTGAGGCATGACAGCAAAGCCTGGAGGAGACGTGTGTGTGAAAACGACAGCAGCAGCAGTCGGTTTTGGCACGGAAATCATCTGGACAGTTTCCCACACAGAGAAACCCGGAGGAGAAGATAGACACAGACCGAGAGGGGGAGAGAGCTAACAAGGGTGAGGGAGATTGATAGGGAGGGAATGAGGGTGGGGGGAGGGAAGCGAGGGACTGCTGAAGAGGATAAGTCTCTGAAACAGGGTGTGGAGAAGGAAGGAAAAAAAGCAGCAGGAAAGTGATTGTAAACCATTATGTTGAACTGGAAAACCGAGGGATTCACCAAGGCGTGAGGAAGGAAGGATGGGGGGAATAAAGGGAGGAAAGAGAAAGACAGAGCCCTCTCAGGAGCTGTTAAGAGTGCAGCTCCTCCGAGAGGAAAAGGCAGAGAGAGGGAACTGACATGTCAGTCAGGAAGAAGGGGGGAAGAAGAGAGAAAGGGAGAGAGACTGCCGACTTAACAGCATGCAAACAGGACGTGTTAACAAGGAGTTTCAAGGGGTGCTCCCATCAAGCCCAAGTGTGGAAAACCACAAACCCAGATCCAGATTCCTCCTCACGGATCGCCTCAGATACACGCAGTCCCCTACATGAAGCTACAGCCCCCCCCCCCCCCCCATCGAGAAAACATGCTCCGTGCCAAACTAGGAGAGAGAGAGGGAGACACATGAGTGTTCAATAAAGGCCAGAGGCTATTGAGAGCAACAGGCTATATGTCCCTGCGTGTCCTTATGGGCGTATGAGTGAGGGGGAGAGAGGGTGAGTCACAGCCCATGCATCTAGCCTGGAGCCATGTTACTTTACTTCCAACTCCCTTGAATTCCCCGAGCCTGTGTCACACACTAGCTCTATCACCAACTCTTAGTCAGTCACAATTCACTGAAAACCCCTGTAAATCTCTCTCTCTCTCTTTCTTCCTCTCTTTGTTGTTGTTGTTCTCAGTTTGGGGGCTCCCTGTGTGTGGGTCTTGGTGGTCCGGTTTGGAATGTTGCAGGGAGGGGGGGGGGGCAGACTGGCCAAAAGGGGGGTGCCCCATTGTTCCTACACACTGCATCCACCCCCCATGGGATTGGGGTGGGGGTGAGGGAGGGCAGGCAGGCGGGGGAGGGAGGACAAGAGTGCAAGCCTGAGCTGTGGCTGGGGAGAGATGGCAGAGAGTGTGGACGTTTGCTCTACAGAAGCTCCCATTCAGCTGCTGTTGTGGATGCAGCAGGACGAATGCCGTCCAGCGCCGGCAGAAACCGTCCAGCTTATCCCATGGGTTGGGAACATGGAATAAACTGCTCAAGAACAGAGAAGGGAGAGAGAGCACGACCCTGCATGCTGGGTTGGGTCCTTCCTGCAGAAGACCTTGCTCGGTGGAGGATTGATAAGGCTGTTTGTCTCTGAAGAGTGATAAGGAAGCCGCAACGGAGGTCAGAGCAGAGCTGGGCGCCATCAGAAACACAGGTCGCGGAGCTGCCTCCCCAGCCCCGCGCTACAGGAAACCGATAAGAGAGCTGCCCGCCACCCCAGCACGCCGCCAGACACGTGGCCCCCCCACCTCCCCTTCTCCCCGCTACACTGTTTAGGTGCGTAGCGGAGGTGCTTTGAAAACCAAAACCATTTTTCATGAAGGAGTAGCTCCCTCTAAGATCAGATGTGGCCTGGAAGGTGCTCATGCTTGAACTGTTAAAACAGGAGTTGAGCCTTGAGATTCAAGGTTAGTCAGTGTACATTACCTGAGATAACCCCCGGGCCTCCACAGTCCAGCCGTGCTCTCAAACTCCTCACCAGACACCCTAACCCAGTTAATCATTACTCACTCCCCGACTCCCTCACTCTTACCCAGTCCCTCACTCCCACACTCCCTGACCGACTCACTCAGCCCCCGTCTTCCCCGGTCCAGACTGGTTCCTCATGGCCTTACACCTTGTTCCACACTCAGCTACGTGCCTCACTTCCTGTTTGCAGCCTTCTTCTCGTTATCAAGCTGTCTGTCTCTCACAGCTCCAGCAGCCGAGCAAGCCCCAGGTTCACAAGACCTCTTCCTCATGACACCCAAACTCAATTACGCACAGGAGCCTTGTCAACAGTTACCAAGGAGACCGACCGCATACACAGACCAAGGCAGAGCAACAGGAACCATCTCATTATCTAGCTGCCATTTTGAAGCCTCTGATTATTGGACGTTTGCTCTTAAGCTAATCAGGAAGTAGACCCCAGATATTGACCAGCATCTTAGACTACATAAGCAGAATGACACTGAGACAGAATGAAAAGTGGCTGACTAGTTATCAACTATTAACTACTGGTCTGGTAACAATAATCAGGGGAGACGTGTTTCACAGTGTTTTGTTCATTAAGATTCCTTCTGGATTTATCTACTAACTCAAGATGAGCAGTTACAGTCTGGCTGGCAGGTGGTAGGTGAGATGGCAGTTGGAGGCAGAAACCGATTAAACTGACAGAGAAAACTGCCAACTGAGCACACCCTAATGACACGACTGCTCCAAGTCATGATAGGAAAACAAACACATGAAATACAATAACCGAATAATACGTTGGTAATACGTACAGTCATCATGACATATTCTCATATAAATAAATTCAAGAGAAAGAACTGCTTGGTTGCGTCTTTAAAAGTTTAACAGGGGTGACCTTGAGGGATAAAACAAGATTGTAGCCCAGTAGTTTATTAGTTAATCATTAAAGACGTCAGAACAGTGGGACACATTCAGACTGACCCCAAAAGCACACTCCCACAAAGACTGGCCTCCAGCAATAAAAGCCTTGACAGACTGTGTCCCAGTTTCCTCATCTTATCTTATCTTCTGAATGTCATCGCAATAACACAACCCATTATTTACCAAGCCATAAAGATGCATGGGGTGCTCAAGCCAGCCACCTACAGAGACCTGTTGGGGGGAGGAAAGAGACCACCACAGAATGGCTCTGGCTCTCTGAGAAGCCAATGTGCTGAGGTCATAGTCGCTTTGAGTTTCAGCCATAATGTGCCGTACTGATTATGAGCTTGGATGTTCCTCGTGCAGATGAGAGGGAAATGTACCCATAGCCCTCTCTCCACTTTGATCTTGCCACTGTCCCATACCTGACGCATGACGTCAGCTTAGACTCCCAGTGTAAACCAAAGCAGATTTTTGCTTGAGGAGCAAAGACAGATATAGAAAGAAAAAGGGAAAGTCAGAGAGAGAGAGATAGATAAAGAGTGAGAGAGTAAGAGAGAGGGAGAGAAGGCAGCCCTGGAATGAGGAGCTGTTGACATGGTAGATACCAATCTGGTCAGTGTTAAGCGCTCTGTTTTCTGTCTCTTTTGAAGAGCATGTCCCCCAACACCACTGTGCACTAAAGCACTTGACACATACACACACTTGCTCAACATGTACGCCAGCGATCAGACACTGAGGCAGTGATTTTATCCGACCCACATATATTCTCTATCCATGACTCACATGCACACATATGCACGCACACACGCACTTGTCTTTTTTTGTCATCCGTAGGGTTCCAGCAGGGTTCCCTATATGAGATTAGAAAAAAGAGTAGAGTGGCAAGAGCAGTCTCTAGCGAGTAGAAGTTATCCTTTATTCTCAGTGCAACTCAAAATACAATAACAGCCGGGACCCCGTTACAACTGAGTGGAGATCAGAAATGAGGCCTTAACTAGCACCACGTGAGTCGAGTGCAAGATTGGGACATGGGATCAAGACTGCATTTAACAATCAAGTCTGCTGTTACTCCAAATATCACTTCATGTCCAGGCATTGAGTTTGTCCATTACAGTTTCTATTGCATTAAAACATTTCTATGGAAGCTTAGCCTGGATTCCCACTGAGCAATCTCTAATAGGAATGGTTACCAACATTGTTATCGCCGTGCCTTGAGTCATAACAAAAGATGCTTGTGGTTTGAGAAGGGATACATCTGCAATAAGAAGCACAGTGTAGCACAGTGTAAGTCTCTGATTTATGGTTATAATTTTGGAGTTTAATAAACACTGATGTTCAGGTGATGCAGGGTTGGAGTGTTTGTGGGGAATGGAATGATTAACAGCAAATGTCACTGTTGTTAACTGACGATAATAATGATTATAATACCCTTTCTGATTCAACTCGGAGGAAAAAAGCACACAGGTTGGAGGAAAGGGCAGGGATGAGACCTAATTTCCTGTGTGCGTCTGCTGGGCTGGTGCTGGTGCCTGGCTGATGCACTCAGACTCATTCAGCGAACGAGGAGAAAGAGTGTTTTGACTGGCTGCAAGGTGAAGTGCTACAACTGTGAAAGCCAGAGACAGAGGAGGGAGCTCAATTAGGCTTCAGCCTCCGGGACGTTTTTTCCCTAGCAACGCCAAACATTGTTATCCTGGAGCAAGGGACCTTTGTGTCCCTCTTTTGCGCTTGGAGAGCCCTAGTCCTCTGACGACAGTACGGCCTGGTCATTTTCTCTGGATCAATTATCTCAGTCTCTCTCCTATCGATGACAAAGAGCTGCACGTTGAGGTGGGCCCTGTCCAAGGCCTAGACAGGCGTGGGCCGGGTCTTCATTGTGTGGGGAGACACGTGCGTGCAGCACACTGAAACCTTCTCAACACAACTGCCCTCTATAATGGCCCTCATTCAGAACCATCACAACAAAACACAGAGATCCACCACAATAAATGCAGACATGTTGGGGTACACTCAATGGTGCTTTCCATGACAATGACATACAACCACAAGACAAAGAGCCAACAGGCTTGTGTGAAATGCGAAAAACTAGTCTTTGGTTACCCTGAGGGAGCCATACAAGTGAAATTCGAATGAGCCAATTCAGACATGGGGAGCATTTTCCATGATTGGAAGGTGTCCTGAAGGGAAAAAAACCACCTCAGGCATATGTGGCCTTGCCTGAATTGACTTTTTTTTCATACCACTCTTTATGATTTAAACAGAGTGTTACATAAAACAAAATAATCTTGAGGATTAATTGACATGTAAATATAACAGTACCTGGCAACAGTTGTCATGTCTATTGGATCCATTTCTAAACTCAAACCAAATTGGAACGGTTGCCTATTTGTCTATGCAAACAAAACTACAAGTCAAGAGCAAGCTGCCTGGAACTAACGACCAGTGACCAAAACGTTACAACACGTTGCAAAACATGAAATGTGCCCCCAAATAAATGAAAGGGGGAACACGGAAGAAGGGAGGGATTTAAGAATGCGAGTCATAGGGAGGAATTTCTTAACCCCCATCCCCCCTTCTCCGCTCCTTTCAATGCTTCACTGTAAGGCCATGTAAGAAGCCCCCCCCCCCCCCAAAAAAAAAGAAACAAAAAAGTTTCACGCTGAACTCCTAAACATTCACTATTTTTGCTACACTATGGGGTGGTAGACTGGTTGCTGCACTTACACTGGTAACACAAATAACCTGCCTAAAACTCTCGGGTAGAAGGGGAGGGGGACAGGGGGTTACTGGCGCTAGACTCCCGTTCAGAGTAGACTAATGTTACAATGTTTAAAAAAGACCGTCGAAAACGGCACTGTAAAAGCAGGCAACGTCTGAGCCAACTACTGTCATTTATTCAATCAATATACTTGCTTAAAGTCACGACTTCAATGCCATCGGAAGCTTGGAGGTAAACAGAGGCCCTGTTGCTTGTACTGCGGTTGAAGTTTGTATATTGCTTTAGTTCCTGTTGTTGTAATTCAGCAACAATTGTTTCCTATATTGGTGAGTATAGGTTTACGCACCAGCCTACATCCGAAGTATATCCGAATTAAGATACAGGAATGGGATACATAATGAACCATTCATTAGTCACTAATACCAATTAAATCTGTCACTTGGTATTCCACAGATGGGCCTAGGCCTTATCTTTTCATTACTGGCCAGGAAAAGTTCAAATTGTGTAGTTTAACTTCATTGACTAACAAAGAAGAGACATGCAAGCTGGTTTCTCACATGTGCAAGGTATTACATTGTTATATCAGGTATGATTCCTGTTAACAACTGAGAAGATGCTTCAATCAAGTCAACTTCAAGAATTTACCAGCCTAACAGAGGAAGCGACAATTACACTGTGACATATGCCTGAACACATTTGGGATTATTGTAAATAAGAAGGCGACCTTCCAGTTATTCATGAAAAAGTATTTTGCGAACTCACCATGTATCCCTTTGTTAGGAACATCATTGGCGTTGAAGCCCTTGGATCTGTATGCAGCCTTCACTTCATTGCAGTTTTTCGACTTCGACTCTGCTTTCGCCGAAACAAAAAGCAAGACCAATGTGCATAGCGTAGAAAATACTAACATTGTCTTCATTGCGGCGTTAAAAAAAGTTGTTTTAAACTCGCGTTTTAAAATTTAAAATAAAATGGGCACTCAGTTGTAAAGCTAGTACTGAGTTTCAACTCCCACGTTGAGTGTCCGCATGGAGAAACGCGCTGATTTCCTTGCACTTCGCTGGCTCTAAAAGTTCGCGCAAAGCTGTCTTCATTCACAACAGTTCTTTGGCCACCAGTGAAAGTGTTTAAGTACCAAAAATGGTTAGGGGGAAAGTTTAAAAGATATCCCCTTCAGAAAGTGGCTTTTCTTCTAGTCTTCAAAGTGTAAGAGTTCCAGACTCTTCCAAAACATAAAGCATGCAACAAAACATTGGATTAAAATAAAATGTTTCACAAGTGAGTACACCAACTAAAAACAACAGCAACACGATTAAAAATGCTCTTCAAAAAACTTGCATCCACTTTTACTTAAATTCCAACAATGACGGGACAATCAAAAAGTTGCCGAAAAGTTTTTTGCGATCTTCAGCGCGCTGTGGGTGCTATACAGATATAGACCGTGTTGTCTGCGTGCTGAAGTCCAGAGAAAGCGCCTAGCAAAGTCTCGACTCCCGGTGGATAGCCAGAATTGCAAGTTCCGTAGACAAAGACTTGGCGACGTCAAATACCTGGGGTGGAGCACGGAACAGGGCTTCGCCCCCAGTGTCTTTCACACGAGTCAAACCTTTTCAGCAGTCGGAAACAGGAATTGGTAGAGGATTTAGAGTTAGCCGTGCTCATGTGTGATTCATATCTAATTGTAAAACCTTTTAATCCTAATGTGTATAAAGTGACAATTCCGTATCCCTTTTAAGAAGATACGCTGGTGGCAAAACACCTAATTAAAATTGATTCATGGAACAAGGTAGGCCTATATTTATACTTTATGGAATCAGTGATATTTTGCCCCAAAAAACGAATACTGCAGGGATAGTGGATTCCATAGGAGCTAAAAAAAAGTACAGTAGTATCTGTCTTCAGCCTGGAGCTACTAAAATAGAAAATAGGATAGGCCTACAGGATATGTTTTGAGAAACATCTGTGTCTGGTGTGGCTGCTTGTCAACAAAAAATAAGTGAAGTGCGGGATACTTTGTGTGTCTGCAGGACATCAAAGGAGAGAATCACACAGAAACAGAGTCTTTCTGTCTGACCAAATAAATATTTTAACCCAACTGTGAATGTACTCCAGTGAATCCAGTAGTAAACTTCTGTTTCCAAGCTGTGCCTGCTGTGTAGGATCACGCTAAATATGAACATAATATCAAGACTTTAAAGCTTTGCCCCCTGTGTTTAAACATGCCTGAACTAGTGGTGGAGTTGAGTGTGTCTGTGTGTGTGTGTGTATGTGTGTGTGTGTGTGTGTATGCATGCACATTCGTTTGGGGGGTAGCTAGCACTCAGCAAAATGACATTCCTCCTTTTGTGTGTTCACATTCCACAGCCTGCTCCATTCATTCAGCCTGAGTGCTGCTGCTGCTGCTGGGGAACCAGGGTTTGCTGAGAAGCAAGAGGATGGATGGAGGGAGGATGCTGGAGGTGCCTGGGAGAGCGTGGGCCTGTCGCTCCTCTCAACAGGCCAACAAAAGATAAGAAAATGGTCCACTGCCATGGCAATTAACTGTGAAAAAGCTTTGAGCGACATGACATGTTTCAAGCTTCTCTCCTCGTCCACTTCCTCTGCAGCAAGGGGAACGAACCAGACTTAATCATTCATGAACTGTAGAGTCTGCCGTCTTCACACTTTTGCACAGAAAGTTGCGTGTCAGTTGGCTGAGCGGTGAGGGAATCGGGCTAGTAATCCGAAGGTTGCCAGTTCGATTCCCGGTCATGCCAACTGATGTTGTGTCCTTGGGCAAGGCACTTCACCCTACTTGCCTCAGTAGGGTGAAGTGTACTGTCCCTGTACTTACTGTAAGTCGCTCTGGATAAGAGCGTCTGCTAAATGACTAAATGTAAATGTAATGTAAATGTCTGTTAATGTCCGCCACAATAAAGAAAAACCCCCAATGAAGAGATGTGTGCGTGAGGTTCAGTGTATGTTCAGAGTCATATTCAAATGCCACTCAGTTAATCAGAAAACCAAACTATTCCCTGTTAGTCAGCCAACGCTCCTGCTGTTCCAACTGGCTAACATCAAATTGACCTTTTACTCTGATAATGCGGGCCCTTCCAACGTTGCCCCAATATTACCCTAAGAAAACATGAGGGCTCTGCATTTCAATGGGCCTGTTTGCCCTTTCTCTAGCCTCACATTAGCATTCAGTACAGCCCTCCAGTGAGGGTCAGCCTCTCTGCTCGGCCTCTCTGCTCGGCCTCTGCGTTTGCTCACCTCCTGATAAGCTGCTTCTTCTGTCCTTGCAAGCCAGCACAGCTGAGAAGCACACGGTACCAGTGTCTTTCATTCCTCTGTCTCTGAGGAGGAGACGGGTGCGTGGGGGTGAAAAGTTACAGGAGAACTCTCAGTAGATCTCTCACAGAATGTGAGCTTTTAGACGTGATGTTTGACCACAGGCGTTTGTGTGTGCAGTGGCTGGGTGGGGGGTTACAGACGAGTTGATGAGATTGAGCAGCTTCACCAGGAGAGATAACAAAAGGACTAATGAAGCACATTTACCTATTGACGTATGTGTGAGTCGTGGATGACTGTCTGTCACCTTGGTCACGTGATGATATAAGGAGGTGTATTGTATATTAGTCCTCGAGGGACAATTTATTAAAATATGTGCTTCGGAGTAATTGTAAACACTTTCCTGCTGTGCTGAGTAAACTTGTTGACCCACTTCCAGTCTGATGCCCCAGCCAGGTGCCTACTCAGGACAGATCCCTCCTCTGGTAGGAGGAAGAACTGCAGGGCCACAGACAGGCAGACCGACACAGACAGGCAGACAGACAGAGAGGCGGCAGACACACAGACACATTGACCACAGACGCACAGACTGCCTGGGAACACAAAACATTAACTACATCTAATATAACTCAACTTTAGACCCCAAACTCCAGGATACACAGGATATAAGATGTTTTGAATTCACATTGGCTAATGGTTGCCTTGGCTGCCACTCCGGCTCTGCCACAACTAAATCTTTTGTTGTTGTTGTCATGCCAAACTGGCAAGGCAGTTGGCTGGAGAAAAAATAAACCCACCCAGATAATTAACAACAACTTTCGCAATCTTCACACGTATACTTCTCAGCCTTCCTTCAGCCGATGTCTTTGGCTTTCCTAAAAAAGCAAAAGCGAATACTAAACCATTTAGCATGAAAACTTGAATGCTGTTAACGACTATGTTATCTCGTGTGTACTGGAACATGTGAATGTGTGTGTGTAATTTATTTGTGTGCTTATGTGAGTGCGTGTGTTCACAGTGAGTTAGAGAACCACCCTTTTAGCTCAGAAAATAAAGTGAGCTTTAATTGATTCTTAATTCCACCAGTATCTCTAAAGGTCTAATGATTGGTTTCAATGAAAAACAACACACTTTAACCTAGGCTTCCAACTTCTAGGTAGTCAGGGAGATTTATTCCTCTTTCTGGCTCATTTTGTTTTAAATAACAATGTCGACACAGATATTTCAACTCTTAGTTTTAAACCTGCAAAGAATTACTGTACATACAATTTAGATACATGGTTCAAACCTTCTGAAGTCTCTGTTGGACTAACACATGGTCAAATCAAAGAAATATGTACATATATATTGTCTGTCTAATGAGGCTCTATTTCCCCCTATGCTAAAGACAGCTGGGAAGATGGTACCCAGTGACAGCAGAGGACACACTGAACAAAGAGACGACCAGTAAGTAACAAGTTATTCTCCCACATATTCATTTGAAAACACATCAATACTGTAATAATCAAACCAAGTTTGAACCAACATAGACGTTCATGGCGTCAATAATGCAGACAACACACACAGTATCCTGTATGGTGAAAGGAGGCTCACGTGATAGCCCTTAATTGATGGGTAGTTTTATCACTGAAAGAGCACTACAGTATGTTTCCACTAAGTAATGCAAACACAGATGATTAAAAGACACAAACACTTGAGCCAGCCCAACAAAGCTGACCGTTCACACATCAGCTTCAGCAGTTGCCGGGGCAACACATCAGTAGAGATTAGAGAGGAGTAGAGATGGTGAGGGGTTGACACTTGTAGCCAAACTTTAATCTAACAAGCATAATTTAGGCCTCATCAGATCACCATCAAGGAGAGAGAGAGGGAGTGTGTGTGAGAAAGGGAGCATGGAAAACAGAGTGAAAGAGAGTGGGGGGGGGGAAGGAGGAGGAGGGGGGAGGGTCAAGAGACAGAAAAAGACCAAGAGCTTTGACCGCCTTTTATAAAGTTCATTTTCAATTGAGTCCCCGATGGGTGTAAGTTTCAGCCTGTGGTGACAAAGAGTTCACAACAACCCCTGAACCCCTTGATGTTCGCTTCTGCATTTACAGCCCAGGAACTGGACGGAAGGGGCGGGGTAGACTGCTCTCCTCTCCTGGGGGGATACGTCCTTACTGGGGAGCTGACTACTTCCTGGTAGTAGCAGCAGTAGCCATGGAAGTAGTGTCACCCAGAGAGGGGCAGGTCAGAGGGAAAAGGGGGGTAGAGGGTGGTTAGTTATTTACACAGTGCTGTGGGTTCATGTAGGGCCAGGGACGGGACAATTCAGGTCATCCACAAGTCTTAGTTTAAAACTGGGTTCAGTAGAGTAAAAGGTGAAAACTGTTGTTTGATCCATTTCCATACACACAGTACAACAGCTGACAGAGAGGGCTTGTAGTAGAGGAGTAGGGAGCCTTCTCTCTCATCTCAGCCACGTTGAGGAACTGTCCAGTAGGGCTCTAGCTAATGCCGATTGAAAAGTTGTAACGAGTTTGTGTAGAGGCAGAGGAGAAGCTGAGGCTGTTTACTGGTCAATGCAGCCCCAGCAGGAGGAGGGGGAGGGGCAGGGAGAGGACGGCCACCAGGTAGCTCCACCCCTGGGAGGGTCCGGAGGAGGACGCTCCTGCTCCGTCAGTGGCCAGCCGAGGGGTCAGCAGCTGCTCATGGAAGGTGAAGTCATCCAGACTATCTGCCAGATCTGGGAGAGAGAGAGAGAGAGAATAAGTGAGTGAGTGAGAGGGAGAGAATGAGAGAGAGGAAGAGAGCAAGAGGAAGAGAGACAAGAAACGAAAATAGCGAAAGGGGAGACAGAGAAAAGTGATTGACAGGAGAGGAGAGGGCAAAAGAATGAGAAGCATTAAGTGGACAGGAAAGAAGGGAGATGGGGAGGACTGAGATGATGTGAGCAAACACTGCCACTCAAGTTGAATAAGGCATGTGGTATGTCCGTTTGTCTTCTGCGTGATGCTGAACACAGCTGTAAAAACAACATTACATTGAGAGAACAGAAAACAAACGTTCAAGATGTCCAGATGCCCGCATACTATTCAAACAGATGCAAACAATCTATTCTGAGTTTCTCAAAGACGTAACATAATGTTCCAGACATGCATTCCATCGATTCATTTAATATAATATGCCCTGAATATGAACTTTTCACAATGCTGTTGGATCAGAAGTAATACTTCTTTCAGCATCTGGTCTGCCCATCCTCATGACTTCATGTTCACCTGCTGCTACCATGGATACTGCAGCTCTCAGACTTGTGCATCTCTGTCTTTTTCTTCCCAGTATACTGTGTGAGTGTGTGTGTGTGTAAACATTTTATTCAGTACACCTGTACACCTTCTCATGAATGCAAATTCACTCTAATCAGACAATCATGTGGCAGCAACTGGATGCAAAAAAGCATGCAGAAATTGTCACAAATTTAAATTGTTCAGACCAAACATCAAAATGAGGAAGAAATTATTCCTAAGTGATTTAGACTGGGGTTTGTGTGGCATGTTGGTGCCACAAACTGCTGATCTTCTGGGATTGAACACATTGAATTTGGAAGTGGACAGGCCACCACAGCAGAAGACCACAGCAGGTTCCACTCCCGTCAGCAGAACTACCGGTCACTGGATGTGATTCACACCAATCTCTGTAAACTCAAAAAACTGTTGTACAGGCAACAATTACATGCTACACAAACCACAGTCAAAGTCGCTTAGATCTAATTTCTTCCCAATTCTGATGTTTGGTCTGAACAACAACTGAACCTCTTGACCAAGCCTGCAGGCTTTTATGCATCCAGTTGCTGCCACATGATTGTGTGATTATATATTTGCATTCACAAGCAAGTGGATGTGGTGGTGTGTGTCTTTGTAGCTCTCTTTAGGCTCGTTCTGTGGTCCACTGTCTGGGAGAAAGCTGTGATGGAGACAGAAATATGAAGGCAGTTATGAGAAAGGGCAATAGGATATCAGCAATAAAGGCCTGCTATAGAGAAGCACGCCAGCTATGTGTGGATCTGTCCCCTGTCACGCCAGCTGTGGAGCACTTTTCCCCAACCCAGACATACACACACAGACACACACACACACACACTCACACAACCCCTGAGCAGCACAGCAGTGCATTTCTTACATACCTCACTCTTTCAGTGTCTAAGAGCCTGATACACACAGACACACACACACAGACATACACACTCATTGCTGCAGATCCAAGCGCCAGGAATAACTGATAGCAAACAAATTGAATTAGCTGTGGCATACAATCTGTGGCTGGTTTTCTCATCGGTCAGACACTTCCTGCAGGCTATCTACAGGGAGGAAGTGGCTGATGTGGACTGGAGGACAGGAGACTGTGCAGTGGTGTCATGTGATAAGTCTTCTATAGATACTGTATCCTGGGCTGGAATACTCAGAGAGGTACAGTGACTACTTTAGGAGGAGAGAGAAAGAGAGAGAGCAAGAAAAGAAAGACAGAGCATTGGGCTTCTATTAGGAAGAGAGAGAGAGAGAGAGAGAGAGAGAGAGAGAGCAACAGAGATACATAAATAAATAGAGAGAAAGCACTGGGCTCCTTTTGGGAGGAGAGAAGGAGAGAGGAAAAGAGAGACAGAGAGAGAAGAGGGGTCACTGGGGTGCCTACCAGTCCCAGTGCCCCCTGGCCAGGCCCCGGCTCTAACAGAGGCTGGAGGTAAATAAATAAACCTTCAACGCCGAAAACCTCCTACGAATTTCTTTGCAATTACGACAGCAGTTGAACGCCGGCCAGAGGACAATTATCTTCTTCTTCTCCTCTATCCTCTGACATGGCGGTGGCTGGCCAGACATTCTTTAGGCTTTGAAAGGACGATTTGTCATTGTCGACAGCAGCCCACTGTACTGTTGAGCCAATTAAACTCAAGGTGCAATTCGATACAGCTTTTATATACACTGTGGTTGAGGGGAGGGGTGTGTGTTCATGTGAATGGACAAGTTTAGTGAGGATTGTGTGTGTTTGCATGTGTGTGTGACTGTGTGAAAGAGTGTGAAAAGAGTGTGAGAATAATGTGTGATGTGTGAGACTGTGGAAGGATGTGTTTGTGTATGTGTGTGGGTGGGTGGGTGTGTGTGCAAGTGTGTGTGTGCAGGGAACGGGCCTGCTGTGGAACAGTCTATGATAAAAAATGTTCTTTCTAGTTTAAGCTGTGATACATGAGCAGCACCACAGAGAAGCCTTGTTCTGCAGGCTTTAAAAACAACCCAACAGGGACTGAACACTATGCAAACACAGATCCCCTCCACTCCGCCACTCCTACCCAGAACTGGGACTAATAATATCCTGTTATAATTAGTGATGAACACCTGTGTGTGTGTGTGTCGAAGTGTAAATCACACAAACGCATGTACACACAGAGACACACACACACAGTAGAAGACTGGGGCCCTCCTCCTTAAGCTCTTTCAAAGCGAAAAGCTTCATTGAGGGAGGAGTAGGGGACAGTCAACAGGCAGAGACAATTACGCAGATAGATGGATAGGCTCTGGTTATAAATAGGGGCACAATCCCTTTGGTGATTAATGTGACCAATGTGGCTCTTTCTGGCTCTCAGAGTGGAGGAACCCTCCCGACCCCCTCCCACCCCCCCACTGGATCCATTTTGGGAGTATCACTCCCAAAGGGTTGCCATCATGCCAGCGTAGCCTGCTAGCTTTATCACAGCGAAGAGCTCGAGTTACGACCCAGGAGAGAGGTCAACAGTCCACCCATTGATGGGTTACAGTGGGCTGGGCCTGGAGTTGAGCTGAGCAGAGAGAGAGGGAGGGAGAGAGAAGTAAAGAAAGAGAGAGCACTATATCTCAGTCACACACAAGCAAACACTTAGAAACACTAACACAGCCTTCCTAAGGGTTTATGGTTTATGTCCCTTCTTTATATATGGCCCTGTGAGGGACAACAGAGCACATGCAGGCGCTGTGGTTTGACGGAGCTGATGTTTGTTTGGAACCGTGAAAGGTCAGGCAGTGGTTGCAGTGTGTATAAGTGTGTGTTTGTGTTTGTGTGTGGTGAGAGAGAGAAAGAGAGAAAGAGAGTGAGCAACAGTGCGTCTGCGGTGTGTGTGTGTTTTTGAAAGCAGTGAGCAGGGCCTAAAGCTGGAGGCCCCACTCTCTCACAGCCACACTGCAGCCTCTGTGAGGTGCTTCTGCCTGGCACAGCTTACACACCTCAGGAAACACATCAACTTACAAACGGAGTCATCAGAAAACGTTTACTCATAAAAGGGGCAATGCTTTGAAAGATGTACAGTCTTAAACACAGATAAAATGCAAACAACATCTGTCAGTAGTAGGTATTATTTACTGTAGCCTTTGCTCCACTCTATTGCTACTCTCTGACAAATATGTACCTTCTAGTCCAGCAGAGTTAGGACACGTGTGCCCTGGACAAGAGCGCATGTGGAATGTTGTCTCCAAACACAGGTGCTTGTTATGAAACTGGGGAAATGGTTTGGATTGCAGCTACATTGGCAGACAGCGTGAACATGTAAAACACCTGAGCTGGTAAAATTTGATCAAGATTTCCCAGCTTTGTAAGTTTAGAGGATCTTATAACGCCTTGTAAGTTAGGCTAATATTTGATCCAGCGTCTACTCCTGCCTACCATAGATCAATTGATTCCCTCGAATATAATATTCAGAAAGGTTGTAGAAATTCTAGCTTCCATATGCTCATGTCACAACATATTTGCATGGAGGGGGGATTGTAAATATGCTGTGGGAACAATACTAGAGGCATTTGAACAAATAGGCGGAATGCTGGCGTTGGGAGGCGGTCTGTGTAAAAAGGTTTATTGCCTTGTTGTGTAAAGCTTTGGCTATATTCCCTCGGAAACGATAATGATCACCTGACTTGACAGCCAGGTCCTTTTTTGGGATGATACTTGAAAGCTGGGAGAAGACGAGGATTGGAGGCAGGAAACAGGAGAGGGTATATGAGAGGAGGAGAGAGGAGAGGGTATAGGAGAGGAGGAGAGAGTAGAGGAGAGGAGGGGAGAGGAGAGGGTATAGGGGAGGAGGAGAGAGGAGAGGGTATAGGAGAGGAGGAGAGAGGAGAGGGTATAGGAGAGGAGGAGAGAGTAGAGGAGAGGAGGAGAGAGGGTATAGGAGAGGAGGAGAGAGTAGAGGAGAGGAGGAGAGAGGGTATAGGAGAGGAGGAGAGAGTAGAGGAGAGGAGGAGAGAGGAGAGGGTATAGGAGAGGAGGAGAGAGTAGAGGAGAGGAGGAGAGAGTAGAGGAGAGGGTATAGGAGAGGAGGAGAGGGGAGAGGAGAGGGTATAGGAGAGGAGGAGAGAGGAGAGGAGGAGAGAGTAGAGGACAGGAGGAGAGAGGATAGAGGAGAGGAGACAATATAGGGGATGTAGAGAGGTGTAGATGTGAGTGTGTAGGGCTGTGAGCAGAGAGTGAGGTGCTAGGAGTGGAGTGGGGTGTCTACGGGCAAGCGGGAATCTGAGCGTCTGCCTCCACGCCTATGGACTGACCACAGGGGCACTCTGAGAGGCGGGGAACAGCGGGCCAAGACAAACAAGCGGCCCGGAGGAGGCCCATACTGGAGCTGCAGGCACTGACACAGCTCCGAACACCAGCCTCACCACCTCAGGAGCCCTTCCACACCTCCACACACTGAGGGCAAGGCAGGGGGGGGCGGAGAGAGAGAGAGAGAGAGAGAGAGAGAGAGAGAGAGAGAGAGAGAGAGAGAGAGAGAGAGAGAGAGAGAGAGAGAGAGAGAGAGAGAAGAGAGAAAGAGACAGACAGAGAAAGAGAGAGGGAGCACTGCAGGGGAAGAGATAAGAAGAAGGGTATTAAAAGCAGTAGAAGATGGACAGGAAGAAATCTCCATTGCAAAAAGGGTCAACAACGAGGAGAGGGAGGGACAGAGAAAGTGAAAGAAACATGTTCAAAGAGAGAATGGAGGAGATTAGATGAGCAAGGCCAGCTCCAAGGTTAAAAGAAAGAGATACGATAGATAACGAAGGGTGAGGGACATAGGGGAAGTCTGAAGAGAGAGAGAAAAGAGAGGGAGGGAGAGAGGGACAGAGAGAGAAAAAACAGATAGGAAGGGGGGGGGGTGAGAGAGTTCATGAGGGTTAATGTATCCTAAGTCTAGCAAATGGTATGACTGAGTGATAATAGATTTTTTTTGCTCTGCTGAAGAGGTACACCCCAGGCAGTGGGAGCCAACATTCCTGATTAAACTCTCAATGGCAGCTTTGTGGGACAAATGCAAGTCAACACCTATTAATTAAAATGCTGAGTCCAAGTGGTGTCAGCAAGGGGAATGACCATCCCCTTCCTTCTTCTTTTCTCCACTCCTCTCATCTCCTTTCCTCTCCAACAAACACAAATGAGATTTTCTCCCATGTATTTATAGCCTTGAGTTACAGTGGGATGACAGAAAAAGCGAGACAGACGGGCAGTAAGAGAGGGACAGACACCCCAAAAAGGAAGCAAAGGAAAGAAGAATGTGAATTTGTACGTGTTCCGAAATTCCTGTCGAGTCAGTCAGGGCTGCTGCAGTGTGAGGTGGGGAGAGGCAGAGCAGGAGCCAGCAGGGGAGAGCAGCAGAGGTACAAACTATAACAAATCAAACATACAAAGAGCTGATTCTGTGCTGAGGGCTGCTGCAGGGCGGGAGCTCCTGCAGCAGTGAGCAGGCCCCGTAAATCTCTGGGCTGAGCAGCACCGCCAAGGATGGCGCTGACACCCTGGGTCAGGGGTCGGGAGGGTGTGATGGGTGGGTCGGGTTCTGGAGAGATGGAACAATGGTAGTCCTTATCAGGAGAAGACAGGGAGAGAGGGGAGGACAGCAAGAGGGAGAGAGCGAGAGAGAGAGAGAGCGAGAGAGCGAGAGAGCGAGAGAGAGAGAGAGAGAGAGAGAGAGAGAGAGAGAGAGAGAGAGAGAGAGAGAGAGAGAGAGAGAGAGAGAGAGAGAGAGAGAGAGAGAATAAGAGAGGCGTAGGAAGAGGGAGAGTCTCACAGTGCAGTCCACTGAGAGAAGGGAGACGGGTGTGTCAGGATGCTGGGAGACCCAGGGGTGTGTCCAGGACCAGAGACACTCCTCTGACCCTCCCATGGACTCACACAGCGGGGGAGGCAACGAGGTGAGGAGGGCGGGGGAGCTGGAGGTCTACACTACTTGACCTGATGGGGCATTTAAAGCACATTGTCTTACCTCTCAGATATGCTCCTCACCATTCTAGACAAAGACAGTATCATCCCAACCCTTCTTAGCCTGATTCTTGCTCACTCTTATAATAATATTTGAATTAATTTGTACTGATAAAAGTGTGCAAGAAGTACAAGCGTCTAAGCACTAGATCTAAAGGGCACCTGACAAGTGTACAGTCTGAGGCATAGAGCTGTGGTAAACTGGGTAATGAGGGTACACACACACAAGTCTTTCTCCCCAAAATGGCTGCTGTGTGGCACCCTGGTGGTGAGGGAGGGAGTGGCGGGGAGTGGGGCACACAACCAAGCGCAGAGTGTTTGTGGACTGTGGTGTAGCTGACGGACAGGACCCAGGAATGAGTCTGGAATCAATTTAGCGAGTCCAAAAAACGGCTGCAAATGTAAATAAAGTTCTTGAGCAAACAAACGCGTTTCAGAAGGCGCACACACACAAACACAAGAACCCATAGGAAGGAATCATTGGCTTGAGACCCCCCAATGTAGACTATGGGAACTATGGTTGCAGTTTGTTTTCTTACACTCGTGTCCATAGAGATCAAGTCAAGGCTCCTCTTTCCTCCCTCTGGCTGATCTTAGTGGTTCTGATCCCTGGATCAACTCTGAACAGCAGCTCCATGGGGGTGGAACTCCCCTGCTCTCTCCTCTCCTCCGCTCCTCTCGGTCTCTCCTTTGCTCTCTCTTTTATTGCTCCTCTTCACCCCTCGTTTCCTTTATCCTTCCATCTCCTCTCCTTCCTAATCCATCGCTTCTATCTTTTCTCTTCAATGACCCTAGCGGTGTCCTCTTCTCTCTTCCTGTTCTCCTCTCCCGTGCCAACACTCTCAGCCCCCACAGAGGAGCACTCAGGGCACTGTGGTTGGCCCCACATAGAGAGAGGGGTGTGGAGAGAGAGAGAGCGAGAGAGAGAGAGAGAGAGAGAGAGAGAGAGAGAGAGAGAGAGAGAGAGAGAGAGAGAGAGAGAGAGAGAGAAAGAGAGAGGCTCTTACACACACCAACCAAGCCTGTTTACACAGATGGTGGCAAGCTTCATTATTTTTGTGAGGGGCGTGGAGCAAGAAAGGAGAAAGAAGAGGAGGACGAGAAGGAGGAGGAAAAGGAGGAGAAGGAAGAGGAAAAGGAGAAGAAGGAGGAGGAAGCTTGGGCACATTTACAGAGTTGGTTATTTATAAGCTTGAGGAGGAAAGGCTGGGTTTAAATCTGTCCAGTGTGTTCTCCATTCCAGACCCTTAACATCTCCTCCTCTCCTCTTCAATTCTCTCCCCTCCCTTCCCTTCCCCTCCAATCCTCTCCTCTCTTCTCTCCTCTCCTCTCCTAAATCTCCTCCACAGCCTCCTTGCCTCTTGCCCTCGACCCTAAATGGGATCATTTGCAGATGAGTGTGGTTGCAGTGTGCTCCAGACGAACCAACGACATCTGGTCCATTCTCTGTTAACCGCGCTCATTTCCCTCACATACAAATGGCCTTATCTAAAGACCGGTCTGAGCGGCTTCATTCCACGACACAACAGATACAGTATGTGCAGCCTGAAGCCCAACGGACCCCATCAGGTTTGATGCCCCCCTCTTTGTTACAGGATATGTTGTGAGTAGTCTTGGTAGGGGTGAGACTTCAACAGGGATGATTTAGTTTAGTCTGTACCTCTCTGATGCGCATAGCCCCCCCACCACCCCCCAACCCCCCACAGACACAGATGTGTCCCCCCCACCCCCCCCCCCCCACCTCACATGCACCTGTGGTCCTCTTCTCCAACATCTGTTCTGTCTGACTCCTCGTCTCACGCCAACCTGCACGGCACATGCCTTTTACATGTCTACCACATGTCTGAGTCCGAGGTGCAGACAGTATGTCCAGTAGCACGGGCAGGGAAGCATAATACACGGGTAATGCCTCTCGTGTAAATGTTTTCCCGGATCCAGATGATGAAACATAAATAGTGCTTGGTGATTGGCTACTTTGATAAAACAGCGGCGCCGTGTTACTCACCTATTAGGTGCTGGAGGTCAGCGGTCACACCTGGACCTCATTAGCATTCCACGTTCTAAAACCTAGCAACATGGTCGTTAACTCAGCTCATAGAGAATAGAGAATTTTTATATACTGTATGTTTACATCGGTATCTCTCCCTCACTTTCATTCTCACAATTGAAGCTTTTTTCCCGTCTTCTCACCATTTCTCCTATCCTTCTTCCTCCCTCCATCCTTCCAGTAAATGTGTACCAGACCGGTGAGCCCGGCCCAGCCCTGCCCCTTGCAGGGCGCTGCGTGTTTCACATTACAGGCATATTTCCACTTTGTATTTTTCTAACCTCTGGCGCTGATAAAAGGCTCAAGAGCTTCCAAAAAAACAGCTTTTCTTCTGTGCTTACAGTGACCGAATGTCTGAGGCCTGGAAGCTAACAAGAGGTCTATTCACAGAGCACGCCCCAAGCATGCTGAGGTGGTAGGACATGGGGAGAAGATCAGCACAATCCACCCAGCCTGGACCCAACATGGGGCCTGCTAACCAGAAGTCGCCACAGCAACACCAGAGTGGGGCTCTAGAGGATTCTATTTAAATGTAGATTCCGTTGTGTTGCAGGGAGGAGCTCTGTACTGTTTACTAACCGGTTTCTGTCTCTGATAAAGAGGGGGATAGGGAGGAGGGAGTGTAAAAAGAGAGGGCATAGAAAGGAAGTGGAGCAGAGAGAGAAGGGGGGAGGTAGAGAGGCAGTCACACAGGTGAGTCCTGATCATTGGCACCCACTCACTCACACACACACACACACACACACACACTCAACCACACACAGACACACACAGCATCTGCATGCAGGCGGTCTAAATATATCCACACACAACACTGCACAGCTCATGACCATGCTCTCTCTCATGCATGACGTAAGCAGTGTGTCCAGGAGAGGCCCATGTTCAGCCTGCCTGCCTGCCTGCGCCTGACTGGGGGAGGGAAGACACACGACACACAGACCCTGTCCTGGAATAGCTCCCGTAGCCCGGAATGCTCTGGGAATGCATGGCGGGGGAGGGGTGGGTGGATGGGATGGGGAGTGGGGGGGTGAGGAGTTGACTCGGGAATCTGTGTTTAGAATGAGCGGGGGCCAGATCAATCACAGGAGATGATTCCGAACATCCAGTCTGTGGTCAGCAGGTTGACAGCTTTAGCATAGGGGGGCTCCGGGGTCCTGCCTGCATCCTGTCTGCACCTTGTTGTTGTGGCTTGTGTCACCTTTCCCAGGCCCTGGGGAGTGGAGCTGGAGGTGCTCTGTGTTCTGGTCGACCCTCCACTCAACTGCCTTCTTTGTGAAACCAGATCTGTCTCGTCCATCTCGAAGCGCCAGGCACAGACAGGCCCCCCCATTAGGCCCTCTGGTCTGCGCCGTGACCTTCGAACTCCCAGCCCCCTGTTTGACCAAAACGGGATGACAGGTCAGGAGGGGTCGGCGTTTTACTGGGTCATCACAGGCTATCAGCAGCTATCTCCATACCTGCTTCAGGAGACAGTCCCAAGGTCTGCAAACATCACTGACACTGATACACAAACAGGCAGACACTACACACACACGTAAGCACGTAACCTACACACACACACAAACCTAGATCAAATACCCAAAGAAAAGACCAAGGTATCTTTAGTGATGGAATGGAATTACAGAGAGGGGTAGGGAAGAC